>NC_056726.1:1425342575-1425642575 GCF_019279795.1 Protopterus annectens
AAAAAATTTAGAAACATATAAGGCAGGATTTACGAAGGCTTGCACGGAGTGTAAGAGATGTGTAAGACTCCATGCAAGCCTCGCAATCCAGGAACAGCCCAAAACTCAGTGTAAGAGACCAGCTAAAACGTCTCTTACACGGACTGGGCGTGGATATGCTAAATACCTCACTTGCAGCTGAAAGGCATGCAAATGAGGTAGAGTAGTGATCCACGAAGCAGAAAGCAGCCTGTGTAAGAGCCGTTTTAGCTGCAGAAATGTACTCAGTTGACAACTGAGTACTTTTCTGCAAAAATCACAATGGAGCCATGTCAGCTCCAAATAAAGGGTGCATATGTGTCAGGCAGCATGCCAATGGCCAAATATGTGGCCACTGGCAAGGTACCCCGATGCAAATATGAAAAATAATTCTTTTTTTTTTCGGCGATCGCCGATGTTTAAATGCAGCGCAGCCCTGCGCAAACAGGTTGCGCTGTATAACACATAAAAATGAAGGTTATAAACCCACAAATGTGGGTTTTATGCAATACATGGATTTACAATACAGGGACCAGCAGACCAAAAACAACATGGCCACCATTTAGTGGTAGCTAAGGGGGGAAGCTGAGTCTAAGAGATGTAACTAAGCATTAGTAGGCAATCTGATGTAAATGAGTGTTAGGATACTGAATTCCACTGTCACATAGCAAATGAGCACATTCTGAGTAGTGTAAGAGATACATAAGAGGGAGGAATAGAGTAGGAGATAGGTGACATCACAGGGGGGAATGGTAGAAAGAAATGCAGTTCATTGGAGGTCAGTGTTACATGACAGATGTCAGACACATATCATGGAAAGAGGAGTGCCACAAGATAAGCATGGGAAAGTCAAGAAATGGAAGGTGTACACTGTTACTTATGCCAAAGTTTCTTGTTGGGCATGCATGCGCACGTGTGCGTGCCATGAGGCGCGGGTAGGACAGTGTGCGCATGTGTAGGGCAGACTGAGCATGTGGGAGCCTGTTGGCAGACTTGTAAGACTGTTTGCACTGGTGTGCACGCGTTTTAACCCGAATAAGATGATTCTGAACCATGTAAGCATGTGTGCGCGTGTGTAAGCCACTGTGAGCATGTTTCTGCTGGTATGCACGTTGCACCCCCCTGAGGAAACAGACAGGAAAAAGGAAGCAACAGAATTAGTAGGAAGCTAGCAGGGAATACTGCTGGAGCTAGCAGGTGAAAAAAATTAGAAGCAGGCAATTACACAGGCAGAATAGTAGCTCAGCCAAGCACTTAAAACTCTGCAAACAGCAGTGCAGGATGTTTCTCTCAAGAGACACTGCAAGGCAGGAGTAAGCTATTAGAAGTGAAAACTGAAAAAGCTGAACTCAGAGCAGAAATGCTAGGGGCTGTCATAGCTGTCATAAGGAGATATAGGTGACTTGCTGAGGGTGGTGACAATGCAGATGGTGCCAGACAACCCACAGTGAGGAGACAGAGAAGAGTGTACAGGCCCAGGGTCACCTACCATGGGTTACATGAGCTGGAGATATAGAGCACTATAGAGTGGACAGAGACCTCCTGCAACAAATTGTTGAGCTGTGCAGGCCACGCCTCACACACAGAACCAACAGAGGGGAACCCATCCCAGTGGAAACCAAGGTATGTGTTGGCCTAAGAATACTAGCAACAGGTACCTTCCAGAGACCAACTAGTCATATGATGGAATTATCACAGGCATCAGCCTCCAGGGTACTGCACCAGTTCCTGGATACCATGTCAGCACATGTCGGTGATCATGTATATTTCCCCAATGTCCGTGAGGTATTGGCCAGCAATATGCGTCTCTTCCAGCAAATAGCGGAATACCCTGAGGTAGTGGGTGCAATAGACTGCACGCACATATGCCTCAAAGCACCAGCCGGTGAGGGGAGTAGGGCCTACATTAACTGCAAGGGCTTCCCCTCCATCAACTGCCAGGTCATGTGTGATGCCCAGGGCATAATAATGAATGTGTGTGCTGGCTGCCCAGGGAGCTACCATGATTCCCATATCTGGCATTTGACACAGCTGTACCAGACATTTGCCAATGGGGACATCCCACACAGGCACCTAATGGGGGATGCAGGTTATGCACTGGAGCCGTGGCTGATGACACCCATCAGAAACGCACACGCACCTGAACAGGAATGCCATAATGAGGCACATGCACAAACATGTAATGTAATAGAGCTTGTGTTTGTGCTGCTCAAGTCACGGTTCCGGTGTCTGGACACAGCTGGTGGAGCCTTGCAGTACTCACCAACTACATGTACCCAAATTGTCATGGTATGTGCTATGCTACATAATATGATCTTGCGAAAACAGCTGCTGCAGGACCAGCATAGGGCCGGGCCAAACAGCCCTCCACCATTGCCAAGGCCATCACAGGCAGAGCGTGAGTCGGAGGAGGAACAACCTGAGCCTGCCCCAGTAGGCAGAAGGAGGCGTGCCCAGTATGCCCTGGCCTTGGCAAAGAGGCAACACATAGCACATACACTGGCTCAGTAGGAACCCTGGTAATGATACCCCTCTCTGACTCACTCATATATTAACATGGATGCCTAAAATGACATAACCTGCTCTCAAACATGTACAAGGAGTGTAATATGTGCATCCGACAGAGGCAGCCCTGCAGCACCACCTGAGGCATGAATGCCATGTGTTAAGTAATGTAACACCATGTAGTATATGCACACTTGAGGACCCTGACTAACATCCTACCCTCACCAAGCATGATGCCACAATATGACGATGGGATGATCAATTGCAATAATTGGCTGAAGTAATGCAGTTAGTCAAAGAGGAGCCAATGTGTGCCAGCCCGGGATGACATGCTGAGCATGACATGATGCTCCACCTGCTAGGGGTGGTGTACACCTATCAGTCCAGGCCTCATGGATACAGGCAAAGGCTGTCATTACCCACAGCATGCCCTGAATAGGTAAGGCTCAAAACACAAACCCACCTCCATAGGTACCACAAGGGATAACAACCTAGATGTAATGCTACCCAATGCCAGACGTCTAAACAGCAAGATGCGTGCAGTGTAAACTCACCCAGTATGGAGAATGTTGATATCTGTCCTGTAACAGAAAACTGGGTCAAGGCTCACAACAGCACCCTAACACTACCAGGTTACACCTCATACTGTGCTGTACAGCCTCAAAACATGGAACAAGTTACAAAAGGAGGGTGACTAGCAATAATTGTCAAGGATAACCACACCCCCATGTCGGTACCAAAATATGAAGCAGCATGGACTAGCCATGGTCAAGTAACAGTGGCTAAAACTGCTTCCCAGTTTATAGCCTGCTACAGACTACCGTCCTAACACCAGGAACTGCACCTGACCTATGTTGGAATACATGAATATATCAAGCCCCCCAAACCACATTATATTGGTTGACTGAAAATACCCAGACATACACTGGGAGCATTATACTAGCTCCAACACTTTAGGAGAAAAGTTCCTAGAATCCATAAACCAAAATGCCCAGGAACAATGTACCACTCCCACAAGAGGGGTAAGCATACTGGATGTGATAATCAGCAACATGGGTACTGGAAGGCAAGATGAGAAGTGTATCCCTCACTGGTAAGACCAGACCATAGAGTAATCACACTGGATATACACATCCTGACCACAGTCCCTGGCCAGAAAACCACAGTGAAAAACATGTTTAAAGCATAAGTTGCACCCCTCCAAACTGATGTGGAATCCATTAAAGGCCCTGTGCAGGTGCAAAATATGGGCCACACCGCAGAACCTGTCATACAGGCATTCCATGAACACAGCCAGGAATGCTTGGATTATGCAATCACAAATAACAACAAGACACAATGCCATACACGCAGGCATTTGGCATGCTGGACTCCAGCCATTACCAAACCATGCAAGAGAATGAGGAAGCTACTACATGATAGAGTAAACATAAAAAGGGAAGTAATCACTGATCAGTAGTATGGCAATAAAATATGTCCACACATACAATCCACTAAGGCCAGCTACAACAAGTAGAATCTGTGAATCCTGAGGCAATGTTACACCTGCCCCAAGTACACAGACAACCCTCAACTTCCCCCAAGAAATACAAATATATGTAAGAGATGCAACCATTTATCCAAACCGGAGACTGACCTCCTTCAACTCAGTACTGTCAAAACTAATCAGGAGGAGAAGGTAACCCCACACACCACAAACCCAGTCCCACATAGACCTATCACAACTGCAAACCAAACACATAAACACAGAAAAGCATTCCCGGAGGCCCTAATTACAAACACACCACACCAACAGAGGCCTCCAAAGCAGACCCCCAAGCAACCACAACCTCCAAACATAGCACATGCAACACATAGTACACAAAGCTGGTGTGCCAAACAGTCACAGGCCAGAAGGAGAAACAACATGCCTGATACAGTTGTAATAGGTGACTCTAAAGGCAGACACACTGCTGTCCCACTCACCAGACTGAACAAGGGAAAGGGTACAGTAAGCTGCCTGTAGGCTGCTACAATACGCCACATAACACAAGTATGCAGGTCACCCCAAAGCAAGTAGAAATATGATGCAGTCATTGTCCATGCTGGTGTGAATGACCTGAGATGTACCTCCCTGGACTACTTGAAAAGAGACATGGATGAGCTCTCTGAGTATGTACTCCAGGCCGGTATGTCACTGGCCATGTGGAGCATCCTACCCTCACCAAGAATGATGCCACAGTACAAACACAGAATGATCAGCTTTAACAGGTGGCACAATTACTGCTGTCATTCCAAGAGGATCTAATGTCTGTCTGCTTGGGATGTCATGCATGACAAGCCATGCTGCTGTTCCAGGGATGGCTTACACCTGTTACCCCTGGTCATCTGGATATTCGATAAGGCTTTTGCTACCTCCATAGAGCCGTACGTAGGCAAGGCTGAAAAGACTAACCCACCACCCTAGAAAACATAAGTGGTAAGAAATATAAGGGTAATGCTGACCAATGCCAGACGTGTAAACCGCAATATGCATGCTCCTGAGGCCCTCCCCAGTATGGAGAACATTGATGTCTATGCAGTGACAGAAACCTGCTTCAAGCCTACTGACAGCACACCAGCACTACCAGGTTATACCTCATATCATGCGTTATGGCCCCAAAACCTGGACCAAAACATAAAAGGAGGGGGAGTATCCATATTCAGTACAGACACCCATACGTCCAGGTAACTGACAATGCACGAAGCATCGGAGACCACCCACGTGCACCTAACCATGTACAGTCTGTAGCATGCTACAGACCACACTCTCACACACAGGAACTCCACCCAGACGTCCTGAAGACACTGGACAGTATGAATGTCCCACCAAATACCAAACAAGGTACTCACAAATTACAGCATAGGTGGTAAACTATTATGTATGAAAGGAGTAATCAGGGACCTAGGGACACAAGTGGACAGTAACCTGTTATCTGACACTCACATTGCTAATGTGGCTAGGACTATCTATATTGGACACCGTATAATGAAAGGATTCACATCTACGTCAACAGAGGTCATTGTACCCCTGTACTGTTCTCTTATCAGACCCATAATCTAGTACAATGCCTCATTTGGGATGTACCTTACCTGACACCTGCAGCGGTTAGAAAGACCTCAAAGGTACCTCACCAAGAGGATAAAGGGTCTAAAATATATGTCATATGCTGCCTGGCTGTAGACACCCCAGCTGAATGCAGTCAAATACTGCCTACACAGAGGCATTGTATGTCTGTTGTACAAGGCCATGTCCAACACAGGAGTAATGGGCATGCTCCACCCCAGAAAAATCAAAGCCATTGGAGCTGTGAGAGTGACAGATGTCAACCTCAATACATAATGAAATAGGATGTGCTGGAGGGACAGATAAATAACCCAGAGGCTCCCCACACCCTGGAACAGAATCCCACTCCATGTTAGGCAGAGCCTCTCACTGACACTCTTCAACAGGAATATTGCCAAGTGGATGGATGATCGTAGATGTACACTGGGGGTCTTCACTGTGTCACGTCCAGACAGAGGCACAGTAAAGTAAATCATAAATGGCCATAATATTCACATAGCAAGGGGTGGCGAAAGACCCACACACTCTGGCTAGGCTTACAAATGCCCTAGGGTGGATAGCCTAGTATGAACCTATGAAGATACAAATTGTACAGGACACTAAGGATAATCCCAAGGCTTACTCAACTGATGGTAGGAACCGTGTTGGGAATTCACAGATATGCTCTGAATCACACAAATATTACAAACAACATACCAAACACACACAGATATTGCCAACATACAACCTGACAGGTGCAGTGCAACCCCCGAATGCAAAATATCTATCCCAGCAGACTGCTGGCCCCCTGACATTGCAGATGCTGAGGTAACAGCCAGCATCTACAAAGCAAAACACACAGCAGCAATGGTATGAGATGGTGTCCTGGGCTGAGTCCAACATGGACTCCAAGAAGAATGGAATGCCAAATCACACTACTGCTCAATGTCAGCCTTACCACAGGATATGTACCCAAAGAGCAGTGTACAACAACAGTGGTTCTTCTCAACAAAGGTGTTGCCTGAATGGATATTGCAAACTACCACCCCAGAATCCTGACAAGCTTGGTCTGCACAGCTATGGAAAGGATCAGCATGTACCGCAGACATAAAGATATTGGGGACCTACTGACACTGGACCCTACCCAGTGTGGCTTTCTTAAGTGCAGATCCTGCCCCTAAACATGTTTGACTCATTTGAAACAGTCATTAAGGTCATTGATGAGGGCAATGTGGTCCACACAGCATAGCTGTACCTTGCAAATGCTTCCATACAATACCCTATGTGTTCATTATAGATATGCTCACCAGCTTAAATATAAACCCCTATGTCAGTAGAGGGGTTGCAAACCAGACCAAGGAGAGAACTGACATGGTCAGACATGCTGCAGCCATGTCAGACTACAAACCAGATATAAGTGGCATCCCACAAGGCTTGGTCCTGGGACCTCCCTCGTTTGGTATATATGTCCCATAGGTACAGGCCAACATGGAAGGACTGTATCTGAACATGTATGCAGAGGACTACAAACTGCCCACCATATCTGACCCTCCAGCTGACACAAGCATCCCACAAAAGGGCCACATAGAAACAGACAACTGGTGCCATAGCCATGTCAGCAAGCTAAATGCAGAAAAGTGTATAGTCAACCCCCGTGGATATACAGTAAGTGCCCACCAATTACCACATAGGTGTTAACCCATTACATACCTAACATGTAATGAGAGACCTAAGGACGCAAGGTGATAGATATCCTGCATTGGACAAACATGTGGCTGTAGTGTTCACAGAAACATACCATATACCCACCTAATCATGAAGGTTGTCAGATCTAGATAAGGGGAGGTCATTGTGGCTCTGCAGTCATCCTTCATCAGCATTACAATTGACTACAATAGCCCCTATGGGATGTACCTCAGCAGACACCTCCATCAACTGTAAAGTCCCCAACAGTACCTCACCAGGAGTATCAAAGAGCTTGAACAGATGCCATGTGTTGCCTGATTAAACAAACTGCAGCTCCACACACTGCCATACTGCCCACCCAGAGGCAAGATGTGCCTGATGTATAAAGCCATGTCCAAGCTGGAATCAAGGAACATGCTGCACCTTGTACAATCTGAATGGCAGTGAGCTATGCACATGAGAGACCTGAACCCCAGCACTGACATACATAGGACAAGCTGTACTGCATGATCCATAACACAGAAGCCACCCCCACTCATGACTAAACTCCCAGCACAGGTTATCCATAGAGTCACTCATCGATTCACCTCAAGAGGAATCGTGAAGAGTGGATGGGAGATGGTAGGTTTACCCTGGGTATCACTGTTATGTCACAGGTAGACGGAGGTACAGTATACTAACCATGACATATGTTATGGCAAACTCCACTTACAATGTGTGTCGAAGGACAAACACACTCTCCGACTAGCATTAGAAATGGCCTAGGGCACATTGCTACTGTTTGCCAATGTACAACTATGTTGTGGAATACACTACCAATGTTGGACAAGCCTGGTATAAGTAGTTCATATCTGAACATAATGCAACATGGTCAGATGTGCACAACTGGCCCCTAACCAGGCTGTTGTGCTCACTATGGAAATGTAAAGCAGTGATAGGACTAAAGCCCAGTATACTGTCCACCATAGTGAAAGTATTGAACCAGTACACTATACGGTACTACAGTGCTAGGTCAGTATGAAAGGATGTTGACAACTGTATGTAAAGTATCCCATGCAAACCCTGCAGGCACAGTATAATCCCTGTTGTGTTCACAGACAAAGCAGTTGGACAGTAACTACACAACATGACACACAACACACAACCATAAACGGGAGATATTTTTGAAGTTCACATACATCCACAAATGTGGTGGGCTGCAGAGTTCAACATATGGAAAGCACACACTGGGCATGCTCGCACACTTTGATAAATGAGACATGTGTCAGACAACATGCCATGGGAAGGCTGAACTGGGCATGCTCACACACTTAGGCCAAATCACAGTTTAGCAGTTGGCCACACATATCTGGTATGTGTACGTGTTATTCCAGGAACCAACCACATTACAGCAATCTGCCCAGTGCACACAGTTAAATGACTACAGAGACATACGTGATATAGTGGATCCCTCCCATATGCAAACATCTTCCACAGATACACATGTTGTTCAGACAAACAGAGAATGTTATGGCAATAAAGACCTGCAAACAGTCTATCAGCAACAAATAATGTGCATCTGACAATTAAACATTTGGGTGTAGAGGTCAACACTAGGCTGTTTGCCCTAGGGAATGACAGCTTAGCCAGAGTGTGCTTGGCGTCTGCCTCCCCAGTACAGTAGGCTACTGTGCCACTGTAAAGTAGGTCACATAAGGTATCGTGTGAGGCTAGTGTGCTGTGCCTCTGTCAAGCAGGGACACAGTGGAGATCCCAGGGTTTGAATGTGCTAAGCCACATCCATGTTGTTGGTGTGTGCTGGAAGAGGGTTGCTGAGGACCTCTAACAGTAAGTGGGCATCAATAACAGACTGAGGGGAGCCTTATCTGCATTGTCTGGACAATTTCACTGTCAACACTGTGTCGTGATGATTATGTGGGATTGAAGTGTCATGCCAGTACTGTTCAGAGATGTCCTCCCTCTGTGGGCTACAGCTCTGCAATGTATTAGCTCACTCTGTCTGTTGGACAGCTCATATATGGCTGGTGTACACCTGACAGGTGTCCTGTTGTGGAGCAGTCATGGGTATATTTGGGATAGCATGATCAATGCAAACCTTCCACATGCTCATAGAATGCAATTGTCAAGGATTATGCAGAGTGGCTAGTATACTCCCCCAGCATGGGTCCTTTGAAGTCTTCCACCCCAGTCTTCACAAGCAAAAAGTCTGCTTGTGATAAATACAGTTTGTTTGCAGTGACAACCTTGCCTGGGGGTGAGGATGGGATATGGATGTCCAGGGAAAGGTGGGTATGGTCAGATATCAACAATGGTGGTCTACCTGTGGTGTGGAACAGTGAGTACCCATGTTGCAGATGGTCAGGTGCAATATGTATTCCCCCATGTGGCTGTGGTGAGTGGTTCTGCCATAGCACATGGACTCACAAATTGTAGTGGCTGTAGGGTAATGTTGTAGAGGCCTGAGTAGTTCCCACGCACAATATGCCTGTACTTGACGTTAACAACTGGAATGGTGTATGTGAACACCTGCATATCCTGGCACTGTTCCCAGGGAAGCAAAGTGTGTGTCCTGGATGTGGAAGGGGTGTTCTGGACTGGTTGTGTTGTGTGTTACAGGTCCTGTGGTCACGAAGCATGGTATAGAACATAACCTGCCAGTGCGATGTGCATATCTGACCCTGAAGTAGGTGGCTGCAAATGCATATATATGCTATACCCCACCTGACAGGTAGTACTAGATGTACATACCTCTGTAGAAATAATGATGTCAACACCCTATAAATACTGCAGGTGCAGAACAGATGCCCAGTAATTTGGATAGCGCGCTCTGCTAATGGGTCTCCCTCAAGTGTCATAATATAGTTAGGTAGGGGTTTGAACCATGCAATTGCTCAGTGTGTGTGTGTGTGTGTGTGTGTGTGTGTGTGTGTGTGTGTGTGTGTGTGTGTGTGTGTGTGTGTGTGGGTGAGCAGGGTTGTTGTGTGTGCAAGTCTGTGTGAGGGAAATGTCCCTTTTGGCAACTGGGAAAACACACTACAGGATGCACATTCCCCTTTCTAAACACTGATGATGTCAGCACCCTATAAGTACAGCAGGGAAAGGGAAGCCTCCTAGTAATGCGAAAAGCACGCTCTGCTAATGCGTCCATCTCGAGTTTCATAACATAGTTAGGTAGGGGTTTGAATCCTGCAAATGCCCAGTGTGTGTGGAGGGGGGTTAGTGTATGTGCAAGTCTGTATGAAAGAAATGTCCCTTTTGGCAACTAGAACACACTACAGGATGCACATTCCCCTTTCTAAACACTGATGATGTCAGCACCCTATAAGTACAGCAGGTGAAGGGAAGCCTCCCAGTAATGAGAATAGCGTGCTTTGCTAATGCGTCTGTCTTGAGTGTCATAACATAGTTAAGTAGGGATTTGAATCCTGTAAATGCCCAGTGTGTGTGGAGAGAGGTTAGTGTGTGTGCAAGTCTGTATGAAAGAAATGTCCCTTTTGGCAACTAGGAGAACACACTACAGGATGCACATTCCCCTTTCTAAACACTGATGATGTCAGCACCCTATAAGTACAGCCGGAGAAGAGAAACCTCCCAGTAATTCGAATAGCGTGCTCTGCTAATACATCTCTCTCAAGTGTCATAATATAGCTAGGTAGGTGTTTGAGTCCTGCAAGTGGCAAGTGTGTGTGCGTGGATGAGGGGAGTTTGTGTGTTTGCAAGTCTGTATGAAATATATGTGCTTTTTGGCAATTAGGAGAACACACTACATGATGAACATTACCCTTTCCAAACACTGATGATGTCAGCACCCTATAAGTACAGCTGGAGAAAGGACACCTCCAAATAATTTGAATAGTGCGCTTTGCTACTGGGTCTATTACTACTGTCAGAGCACAGATAGGTATGTTGTGGAAACCCACAACTGCCACATGTGTTTGTGTCACACAAAATGCCCATGTGTGGGTTGTTGTTCATAACAATGCATGACATTGCTTAAACCAGCAATGGCAATGCACACATGATGTATGTGTGTGACACATACACATATATACCTGCGACCTTCAATAGTTACCATGTCTGACATGTGCCTCAAGTGAATAAATGGTATTTGCACTGCATAACATTATGACTGTGTCTTACTGTGCAGGGGCTGCATGCGGTATGTGTATATGCAGTGTGAGTTGTACATGGTATCATCCTAACAGTGGGGGATACACATCTGGTCTGGGCCATATAGTCTACATGTAGTCAATGAACAGGTGCTGCATGTTACAATCTGTTATGGGAGTGGTAACATGTTGTTCCACTGCAATTCAGTGACTACATGCTGGGAACCTTTCAGCTAGTGTGTTGTAGCTACAGTAATGCTCACACACAATGTTCGGCTGGATGCAGTCCAGCCATATAAAGACATATCTAGAGACCATCATATCCCCAGTGTTATTAGGGAGGACAGGTGGGTTTCCTGTGTATGGGAGGGTTGTGTGTGCCAGGCTATGAACCAGAAAGCAGTCCAACACACTGTTAGCTGCACATGGATAGGCCTTGATGCTTTGTGCTGTGCCAACAACCTGGAGGTGAGTGTATCTGTGGTGCCTTGAGATACCTCCCCCTTGTTCATGTGTGGTACATGTGTAGGGGACGACAGGCATGGTATGAGGTATAACCTGGCAGTGATGGGTTGCATCTGTGAGCCGTAAATCAGGAATCTGTTACTGCACAGATATTGCAGTTTACCGTGCTGAGGACAGTGTCCAGTGCATGCATCTTGCGGTGTACACTGCTGGTGTTGTGTAGCATTACTGTTAGTGTTCTATCCCATGTGATACCCGCAGAGGTGGCTATGTAATCTGTGCCCTGCAGCAAAAGGCACCATATGTGTATCAAGAGGCTTTGCCAATATACAATGGCCCATGGGTGACACGTGCAAGCTGCCCCACGCAAATCATTGTGGCTTCCCTAGCATGTAAGCACACGCTGACAGCCATTGGATACCCTATGAATGACATTGGAGATTGAGAAGAATGTAGACATAGAACACCCTTCCTACATATTGTGGTAGCATACCTGTTGAGGGTATGATGGCAACCAAGGTCAAGCTCATACCAGCCTGTGCCACATGCTGAGAGAGCCCTTCTATGTTCCCTATCATGTAGTCCAGGGAGATACATCTCAGGTCATCCAGAGTGGCATGGACAATGACTAAGTCATATGTGTCCATGCCTCTGACTGACCTGTATGCATGTGTTATGTGATGGACCATAGTGCCCCACGGGCATATCACTGTGACCTTCACCATGTACAGCCTGTTGGGTGGGACCCCACTGCACCGGTACCTGACACATCTGTAGCAGGTGTGTTGTGTAGCCCTACAGGCTGTGAGTGTTTGGCACACGGGATGTGTGTGCCATGTGTGGCATGTGCTCTGTTCCGACTTAATGTATGCCTGTGTGCCAGCTGCGGAGGTGTGTGATGCTCAGGCAGGATGCTATTCTGAGGGTCCAAGTATGCCCCAGTGTGTTCGGATTGCTGTCAGTGCAGGTCTATGTCAGACTGGTATTGTAGTCACTGTAGTATGTCATGCCACCTGACAGGGTATGGCAGTACTGGGTTCAGAGTGCTCAGTCCCCAGATTGGCTATGTGGTTGCATCTCACACATGTGTTGTACGTTCCTGGCCAGGGGAGAGGGTTGACTGCATACATGTGGCAGCTGTGACATTGCCACATGACTCACATATACCACAACTGGACCATATAGGTGATTCACAGGTTACCTTTGCACATGCTACCATAGTAGTGTGATTGCCATGGTGATTACCAACACATAGGGCCAATGGGGAACAACATACTGAAGGTGAGTATGTGTGGGTGTACTGCTACTGATTTCATAGCACTGGCATTTATGACTGCACACATGGGTAAATGCCAGGTAAGTCATATGCAATGTGTCACAGGCAACGTACATGTGAACAGGACAGAGAGTGACGTTCTGTCAAGTGAGACATTGACATACGTATAGTACGCTATGCAGATGTCACTAGGAATCCACAGAAGCTCTGTATATCTGCATTGCAGGTGGAATCAGTGTTCCAGGGAACCTCAAGCAAACATGCATGCAAACAAAGCTACAGTAAGCAGGGCTGGAAGTAGTCCATTGTACAACAAAGAAGGGGTACCACTTCCAGTAGGTAACAGTGCAAATATGCAGACACTATAAACATGTACCCAGGAATGCACAGCTCAGATGTCCATGGTAAAACTGATATTATTTAATATTTAATTTAATTTAAATTAAATTGGTACTGCACACATATCAACATGCGCAAACATCCACATTGCATAGTCGTTGTGAGAAACATGCCACCATTAGTGTACATGTCCATCATTGCGTATCACTACTTGCATTACCTTCTCCCCTGTGCTACCTATGTATGTGGCTATCTGTTGACATCCTTACCACCAGTATGCAATAATGTGCAGATGTTACACTATGGTACTTACTATGGGTGTAGATAACAATTCAGGACAGTCATACAGTTACTGCATCAGGCATGCTGGGATATACACACAATCATATCAGCACACTGTACTGTTACCAACATGATACTAGTAATACACTTCTATGTAGTCACCCTGTGCATCAGCAACATGTTAACCTGTTCCTGCACTGATGTTGGAGATTGCAGGAGGTGGCACAGTTTCATCATATGCACAGGGTGTGAACTAGGTATGCCTGAGTCTGCCACTGATACCACCAATTGACATGTATGTGTATGTGTGTTGGTGAGGGACAGCAGTACAGGGTGGGGCACTGTTGGTGCAGTGTGTGCATGTATGTGGGAGCCCTGGGTGTTAACATTTCGCATGTGTGTATGCATGCACACAGTTCCACCTCATAGCTGCCATATACTGGAGTTTATGGACAGCCACAGACTGCACCTGGCAAGTCATACAGATCAGTGTCTGTGGCCACGGACATGGTACCTGTGCCTGGCAGGGGTGCTACGGACCGTATCCAGTACTAAGCCAGACTGGGTACTGTCATCAGAAGTGGGTGTTCATTGACTGGACACAGGTCCCTGTTGGGACTGTCCAGAGCCACGTGCACATGGTCTCCTGGGGCGGTCTGATGACAGCACAGACCCAGCATTGCTGGGGCTGCTGCTAGCACTATGGTGGCATCTGCGGGCCTGTTGTCATCCGTGCCAACTGCCAGCTTCTGCTGTTGCTAACATACGGCCACATTGACGCCGCAACCATCCACCATTGCCCTGGCTCATGGACATGTAGTTGTGGAACTGCTGTAATATGTCCCCACAACGTTTGTCTATGACATCAGTGAAATTACGGATAGCATCCGCGATGTCACGCATACTGTCAGTCATGGATGTGTGACATGCTCTCAGCTCCCTCAGACCCTGTCTGGTGTACCTTTCCATATGTGACTGTGCCTGCATGACAGCCCGAAACATAGCTGAGGTTGACAGACCTCTTTGGGCATGTGTGCCAGAGGCAGTACGCCCACGGATGCTCCCACGAGAACCCATGGGCAACTGTCTGTGTGGTACCATCTCAGGACCCTGCCCATGGCTGCTGTGTGGGGAAGCATGTGCCACAGATACCACATTACCCTGGTCAATGCCCACTGTATCCTGTCCATCACCTAGGGACATTGGTGACATAGGATGCACTGGCAGGATGACTGTGCACAATGATGGGGTTGACAGCTGTGTACTGTCAATTGGCTGACCAATGACGGACCCTGACACACCTTCCTGTGCCATTACACAGATATTATCATTATTAGATTCAGGTTCACTGCTGCAGAACACCAGAGCAGCACCAGAACCTGTGGGAGGAAGACAGGAAACACAGTTTACAATGTCTACACAATGTTGCCAGTGATGCACACATGCACACATGCACACATGGACACATGCACACATGCACACATGCAGACGTGCACAGGTGCACATGTGGACACACGCACACATGCACACATGCACAACCCGCAGTATACACACAGAGCACTACTGAGGTACACTATTATTACTAGCACTATCAGGACTATTATAGGTATTGTTAAAACACACTCACCAGCATGGCTGGGTTGCCTTGCTGTAACACTGGAGGGACCTGCAGAAATGAGGGGATTAGTGTCAGTGGGCACAACTGTGCCATTGATACTGCGTATGATACAGTTCAGTAGTACAACAGTTGCCTTTCAAATGTCAGCTGCTGATATTGGCAATATCACACCTGCACAATTACATACTATGTTGACAGCTACATACCAAGGACACACCTTACACATGCATAAACTAACAGTGTACAGAACAGTCAAGTGTACATATGGCATAATACCTGCACACTCCATGTCGTGTTGCTGTGTGGCTCCAGCCTCCATCATAATGCAGGTGTGTTGCTGTTGATGTTCCTGGGCTGGAGCCACAACACTGAGGAGTAGCCCATCCAGTCTGGTGAGGGGGGATGTGTGGCCACCCCACCTCCTGTGGCGACCTGTTGCCTGTGGATATCCGACGCATGCTGATGGACATTTCTGATTAAATCACTGCAGTGATGTCGTACCTGCTCATATGTCCTATTATGCGTGCCAATGTCATTTACCCTACAGACAAGGTCTTGCCACAGTGCAGCCCTCTCCTGCTGATTCTGGCTGGTGCGGGAAAACAGTATGTCATAATCCCACACCAGGCTCTGGTGCATCTCTTCATCTTCTGCAGCAGAGTAGGCAGGATTTTGCTGGCACGCCATGTCCCTGAAAGAGAACACAAACAGGATATCAGCAAACTATGTCAGCAAAATATGGCACACATACTATACATGATACTCAACTGTAGTGATATACTACTACTCCCATATGTAGCACGTGTGTGTGTCTTGGTGGATACACATGTACATGGCCAGATATCAGTGCTCAGCCGATACCTGTGCAACAATACCTGCCACATTCCATACAACATAGTACCAAGCCACTTCAGTCAGCACACTGAAACAGGTCCAATGCACCACCTCACTCTGAGGGTTCATAACAAGGTACTGTATGTAGAACATCATCCACTAGTGTGATCTGGACACAAAATAATCGGCCTGGATATACATATCCCACCACCACCACCAGCACAGTAGACAACTTTGAAATATATGTGAATAGACAGATTTTCACTTGTTAGGACTGAGATGGTATCCATGCAGCCCACTGGGCCAGTGGAAGCCGCAACCCACAATGCTGACCCCTTTGCAAATGCTTCCCACGGACATCCTCAAGAATGCATAGAACATGCACACACAATTCTAACCCAGACCCTATGCACAAAGGTTAAGCATCCTGTCTGGTGGACCCCAGCCAAAGACAAATTGTATAACGATAGAAGGAGGCTACTGCAGGACAGAGCAGAATCACATAAAGGGAAGGCATCTGTGGTCGGCACTAGTAATAAGCTAAGTTCTCTCATAACAACATCCAAGGCCAACTCTGAGAGAGAAATGGCCAATGACACTAAAGATAACCACAAGGCCTTCTTCAGTTTTGTTAGAAACATGGACCAAAAGCCTCAGATATGCTCAGAGTTAGTACACAACTACATAAAATTCACTGAACCCACAGATATTGGCAATATTCTGGCAGACAGGTTCAGTGCAAATATCCCCCCTCCCTCTCCCCCAAAAGAAGAAATACTTATCACAGCTGAATGTAACCTCCTTGTCATCTCAGATGTCCAGGTGAGGGCCGCCCTCAGCAAATCAGAACACACAGCATCAATGTGACCTGTTGGTATCCCTGGATGTGTGCTACATGAACTCCAAGAGGAGCTACAACCGCATATAAAACTGATATTTAACCTTAGCCTTACTACGGGATATGTACCTGAACCCTGGCGTACAGCAACAGTGGTCCCACTCCACAAAGAAGGCACCTCTACTGACCCTGGGAACTACCGCCCCATAACCTTAACCAGCCTGGTCTGCAAAGCTATGGAAAGATTCATTATGGAACTCATATACAGCGATATTGGGGACCTACAGACACTTGATCCCACCCAGTTTGGCTTTGTGAAGGTCTGATCCTGCCTTTTGAACCTGGTTGACTTTTTTAAAACAGTCACTACAGCCATTGATGAGGGCAAAGCAGTCCATACAGCCTACCTGGACTTGACTAAGGCCTTCAACACAATACTCCACTCAGGCATCATAGACAAGCTCATCAGCTTAAATGTGAATACATATGTCACATGATGGGTTGCAAACTGGTTGAACAACAGAATCCATAAAGTCAACATTGTGGGAGCCATGTCAGACTCAAAGCCAGTCACAAGTGGTATCCCACAGGGCTCTGTCCTAGGACCCCTCTTGTTTGGCATTTACTTCTCAGCTGTGAAAGCAAACATGGGCGGGTTGTGGATGACAAAGTCCCCAGATGACTGCAAACTAGGCACCATAGTCGATACACCAGCTGACACACACATCCTAAAGACAGGCCTCACTGAAACGGACAACTGGTGCCAGAATCATGGCCTAACACTGAATGGCATGAAATGTATAGTCATCCCCTTTGGGTAAAACAACGTTCACACAACTTATCACATAGACATACATATAGATACAGACCAATAACACATATGGAGGGTTCACAGTATGTAGACTATTAAATTGTTACTTTACATTACCTGTGTTTGTCACAGCTGGTTGCGTTACCGTTAGTATAGGTTCCTGCTGCTGCTAGCCCAGCTTGATACTGTCACTGATGACAGCTTCAGCTTAGTTTTTCTTAAGTGTGGTTTTTGTTTGTGTTTTTATTTCCTTTTTTTCTTTCTTTCTCTCTCTCTCTCTCTCTCTCTCTCTGCCTCCAGACGGTGCAATGAAAGTATTGCATGCATGGACTGGGAGTACAGGATGCTTTTGTAGGTATCTGCATATGTCCATGTGATGGCCTCTGTACCAATTGTTAGCCAGCATTTGCTGATTGCATGCAGCCAGTTGTGTACTGATTGCAGTTCTCACTGTGATTTCAGGACAGTGCTATAAAAGGGTATGTGAGATAGGCATTGCCCTTTCAGATTTTAAGGGCGGGGACCATGCTGGTATGCTGTGGACACTGTTCTGTGAGTGTAAAGGTTAGTATCTCTCTCATAATTCAAGCTGTGTTGTAGATTAACATTTCTCCATTCATCTCTCCTGTTTCCTGTACTAAGTGTGTATGTACACTGACACCTACAACTATATATATATTTATATATATATATATATATATATATATATATATATATATATATATATATATATATATATATATATATATATATATATATATATATATATATATATATATATATATATATATGTATATATGCATATATAAAATAACTGACATTATTACCTACTAGCTGCCAACTAGCATGGCTGTTTCTGTTCACACACTACTATTATAGAAATCCACTAGATTTGACAGTAAATATACATGACATGCTTTGTGTACTACACATCCTATATTCCCTTTACATTCATTCCTACTATTACATGATATATTTATTGTAGCACAATGTTCTTATATAACAGTCATGGCTTAGTGGTAAGTCATGCAGACTACTGTTTCCAAGGTCCTGGGTTCGGGACTGACAGTGGGATTTTATTTTGCTTTTGAACTGACTACAGGACCTGTCATTCAGAGTGACTAAGGCACTTTTAAGCAGTTGTAACCAGGTTAGAGCTGGTTTGCGCAGAGCTCCCGCATGTGCACTTGCGTTCAGCTCTGCGCACACCCGCTTACAACCGCTTAAAAGTGCTTACTCGTGCACACACCCGCACTATTTTCTTTGAAAGAAATGAAAATGGGGAGACAGGAAAGTGGTGAAAAAGGGGTCACAAATAGGGTAAGACAGTAGGGAAACAAGCTTGGGTTTTGCAGGAGGGATGTAGGTAAGGCCCATAGTTGCCCATTTTTTCATCATCAACAGCTGTGCATATGTTTGTAATTTGGTGTGACATTTGATACCTTCCACTCCCGAGAGAGGTGTAAGGACAACAATAATACTTGTTGTACAACCAATTGTAATTGACAGTTTCCATGTCCAGCTGACATGTGTACGAAATGGGCAGCTATGTATGGGGCGTAATTTTTTTGTGGGTGCAAAGTGCCCTTTTTTTTTTTTTTTTTCAGGTGAGAGTGGTATGTCAGGTAAAGGAAGTTAGTATAGCTGGGG
Source organism: Protopterus annectens (assembly GCF_019279795.1). Lineage (NCBI taxonomy): Eukaryota > Metazoa > Chordata > Ceratodontiformes > Protopteridae > Protopterus > Protopterus annectens. Next base: position 1,425,362,071 of record NC_056726.1, read on the forward strand.
AGGTAGGTTGGGTAGGTCAACAGACACGACAAACAAGACGCATACATGGGCGGTGTATGACATGTGTGGGGGGGTTACACAATTGACGGGGACGGATGTTTGGATATCCAGATCCCATGAGCCCACAGATGGCAACAGTGGAACTGATATCCCCACCCATGGGCAGTTGCCACTGTACCTTCAATGCCCAGGATGGGGTTGTGCTGGGGGCTGTGTAGGCCGGGCAACAGGCATGCCCGTAAGTTGTGCCACCTGTGCCTCAAGCTGGCGTAGGGGCCCAAGAACAGATTCCTGGATCTCCCTACGCACCACAGTCCGGACGCTACAGAGGGTGAGTGGTGGTTCTCCTCCGGCCACACTTGCAGAGGGGGGATGAGCCCCATCCCTGCAGTGCTTCCACCCGCAGGTGGCACAGGGTCACCGGAGGAGGGTCCGGACTGGGCACTACTGCCAGGTGCATTTGCCAGCTGAGGTGGGAAAGGTGGGTCCGCTGGAACCCGCCTTCCCTGTCGTTCTATGTTTTTCATTATGTCATGACAGTTTGGGTTAGTAACGTACAATACCATTCGCAATTAGTTGTAACAGCATGCATTAGTATTCCCATTAACCAACCACCCAGATATTCACACCATTGAACAGCGAGCATAACACATGCATAATTTGAACAGCAATACACAGTCCAACAACATGCAGGGTTGATTGATGGCAACAGGCCATCAGGTTTGGATGTATGAACAGGGCAGATGCATCAACGTACATGCAAATATGTATGACCCAACAGGACAAATGTCCAGGGGTGTTAATTGTGATTGCACATACCAATTTCACATGGAATGGATTATATGTGGTTATAGGGTAGGGTGAAGAAAATGTAATTAACACCTTCAAATACCAATACATATGCTGTACATTTCTAATAGCTGCAGCTATATACACACTACTGTTCTACCGACAGTTTCCTATGTGATAACTACTTCAAGTTGGTGATAGGACTGTTACTGCTACATCAATATACATTTTCATTTTTATTCATACACGTTCATATCTGGCTTTGTTCAGCTACATCATCCTGCTACATTTGCTTTATATAGCTATAGACAACTGTGGATGTTTGGTATTTCAGACAATCATACTATCTGCATATTGCAGACTGAGAGCAACATATCCAGATTTTGGGATACACATTCCAGCTGCAGGAACATTTTGAACACATTTCACAGATTGGTTCTGCTTGTCACATTCATTTCATTCTGTACTAACTGCAGTATACTTTATTCAGGAGTTATTACTACTTTATTGGTGTATTCATAACTCTTTCTCACACTCTCTCACTTGTTTTAATTTTACAATTCAAGATGGTACTTACTTCTATGCTTTATTGACATGTTTTACCTGTAGTTATTACAATCCTTTCCAACAGTCTCACTTCTGTCATGTTTCAGTATTTCAACAGGGATATATTTCACACATGTGATTTGCTCATCTTCTGCAGCTGTACCTTTCAGCCTGCTGCAGGTTGTGTACTATTATATTACAGGTGGGGCATCTTTATTTCAGACTTTATTTCAGACATTTTCATTTTTCTGTTTGGATTACAGACTGCAACACACTTTTGTAATCAAGCAATACTTGCAAACACTCTTACACTGTTACTTGCACATTTTATTACTTAGTGACTACACTACACTCTTTTGCTGTCATAGTTTTATATTTATTTACAGTTACAGGGAGAGGATTACTGACCTGCCTGGTGGTGCAACCGCACCAGCCTATCGCCATAGGCTCTGCGGTTCGCAGAACGGACACCTGCAGCTGTAATATAAATAAAGTAATATTGGAATACACATCTCTATAATATCAGCTAGGTTAATTTCTTTCATACATAATTAAATGTAACTTACTCAGTAGTGGGGCGTTGGGCATTTGCCGGGCCTCCTGGATCCAAAGGTTCAATTGGTCCTGCTTACGTCTCTTCAGGTCCGCATGGTGGTGACGGACCTGCTCAGCAGTCCTTGGAATCCCTGTGGCACTGGTGTGATCATGAGCCAACCGGTCCCACGCCTCAGCCCTATATGCTCCCCACAGGACCTGGCCCTGCATGAGTTGGGCCTCATGATTGTGGACAAGGAGCCAGACCATATATCTGGACTCCTCAATGCCCCACCTCTGTGCTCGGAAGCAACTACCCTCACCTACTCCTGACATTCTGTCTGCAAGTTAGTTCTAGAATCGGTTATGCTGTGTATTCCTGCCTATGGGGCTTATATATGCCGTTTTTCCCACACTTATCTATGATTGGACATTTTGGAATTGTATCAGCTTCACAAAACCTGCTTTGTCATGCTTCTCTTTCTATTCATTCCTATATATTTGCTATTACTGCATTTCTAAGTACAGCTGTCATGGCTTAGTGGTTCAGTACCTTGACTATGGTGCATTGTATCCTGGGTTCGAACCTGCCCACTGCTTTTTATATTTTATGACTGTCTAGACAGGCTAGGGGTGTGTCTGTGTAAAGGCAGTTTTGTTACAGCTTGCTCAACGTTGCCCGTCGGTTAGCTTGTTGGCGCGGTGCTCAGCTCCGCGCAAATGGGTTACACTGGTTTACGCTTCATTTGGTTATCAGCATGCATATTACGCTCAGCTCAGCTAGGGGCACACAGTTTCAGCATGTTAAACCACTGCTCACCTACGGGCACTCATTTTGCACCTGTTGAACCACTGCTCAACTACGGGCACTCATTTTACATCTGTTAAACCACTGCTCACCTACGGGCAGATGCACTCACCTTGTTAAACTGTAGCTCAGCTATAGGCACATCTGGCATTTTTTATTATTTTGTTATGTCACATTTCTTCAAAATAAATGGCCTATTTCATTACATTTTACATAAAATATAATTTTATGTGTGTACATATATGTCAGGGACTTGTTTCGTGCTTATTTCACTAAAAATAAAAATTGATGTTGTGGGGGCTCGAACCATGACTGCCTGCTCTTCAGCCGATGTCTCTACCACTACACTATTGCTTTTTGGCTTACTTTGCATAGTTAGTTCTTATATGCTTTTCCACTTACTGCTAACTGTGGCGGAGCTACGGGCACGCCCGCGCAAACGAGCGCACTCACGAGCAAACATCTTTACAATTAAAAAAATATATAACATGTTCATTTATATAATTTTATGTTCATAGTCTGTGGGGGCATGTGTTGTGTTGTGTTTATTCACATTTCCATGTACTCTGTCGTGGGGGTTTACTTTGGGCACTTTTACTTTTCTGGGGGCGTGTCCGCTTGCAGGGCTTGGCCTACAGGCACGCCCCTTACTGTCTTCCACGGACCGTGTAAGCCTTAGGTGTGATTCAGCATGCCCTCATGCATATGCATGACATGCTGACATCACACCATTTAACTGCAACCTCCGTGTAAGCCTTGTAACTCTTACACGGAGGCTTCGTGAATCCTGCCCATACACTTACATGAGAAAATAAGTATTGACCTTTGAGTATGTGCCATCCATATCAAAAATAAAAGCTGTTAAGTGAACTAAACATTACCGAAACTGCATGTAGATGTTCATGCAGTAAGTGAGTAAGCGAGTAAGTGAGTGAGTGAGTCAAGTCAGATAGCCAGTCAATCAGTCAGTCAGTTAGTGAATGCCCTGCAATGGAATGTTCCCTTCCAGGACTGTGTTTAGCCATTGCTTGATTAGATAGTGCTTGACTATTCCATCATCTTGATGAAAGGGGTAAAAAGGAACGGATGAATAAAACTTGTTTCTGTTAATTTGCAGATTCTATTAAAAAGCTGACATTTTGTTTTCTTTAGGAAGCTGATTGCTACAATATGCCAAATCATTTTAAGGAGTGGGGCACTATATGAGGATGGGGTACCAAGTGGTAAATGAGCCAGCTGCATCTCTGATTAACAGTTTGTTGTATCCTTCTTTCATTTATCATGATCCTCTGATTTTCAGCTTTGTAGTTTCTAACTAGTCACTCTTAAATCTGGCAGACATCCTCAGTGCCCTACCCATTAATCCATAAATAAATATTTAAGGCAGGAAAAAGAAAATAAGTGTGAGTAGTTGTTTTTCATAAAGATAAATCTAAGTCAGACCTCTTCAACCCCAGAATGTCAAATACTTACTTCTTCAAATACCAAATAGTTAACTAAGGCAAAGTTATAACAGCTAAGGATTTCTTATCTCTTATGCATAATGTTTATTTTAGTCCAAATGTGAATATAGGTACCATTTTTTCAAATACTGAAAAGATGGCAGACATGGAAATTAACTGTACCAGAACTGCAGTACTATAGAGTAGTACCACATTTTTTTCAGATAAACAATGCTCGAGCCTTTCTTGATAATTTAATATAAAATGCAAATCACAATGAAAGCAATATATTGCAGTACATACATCATTTCTCGGGTGACCTTAAGTGTTTATATTTAGTAGAAAGATAGATAACAAGAACATTGACTGCAGGATTAAGTTAAACCACTTTTATAAAAAATGTGTCAGTCTTCTATAGTACAACTTCCCAAATGTAAAAGATATCCCACTTTATACTAAATATGTTCTTATAATGAGGAAGCTTTGCCCTAAACACCTTGAGACTGGGTTACCCCCTGTATCCCCAAACTAGACATATTAAATAAATTGGAATAACTGGTTTTGCAGCAAAACCATATGATCACTTTGCCTAGGTTTACAAGGGAGAGGAGAACAGGAAGGTAAAGCTTCTCTTAAACAAATGCAAAGAAGTAAATTAATGTTTTTAATACACTATTATGTTTAAACAGGTTCCATATGGTGTAACTCAAGTTTTGATTTTATGATCGCTAATACTTTCAAATGCTTGTGTTCTTGAGTATGTAAATTAACATGCCTTAACTGCATATATAATCGTGCATAGCAAGAGGATGGTATGCGGTATCTGCTCAGCCTATGTAAGGAATCTGCATGGAAATGTAACAAAACAAATAAACTCATCAAGTAAGTCATAGGAAAGTTGAAATTGAGAAGAAAGATAGGTGCATTGTGCTGTCTACAGAATAGTTTTAACTGAGGTTATGTTGAAATAACTAGATGATCTCTTCACAAATAGCAAGCAAGCTGAACACTAGATATCAATAATACAGAGGTATTTGCAGTTGTTGTATCTTGCGGCTTTTCCCAGTTAGGGGTCGCCACAGCGGAACTCCAGTCCGCTAATGATTGGCAGTAGATTTTACGTACCAAGTTGCCAGCTCTGACGCGCAACCTTCAACGAAGGTATGCCCATGCACGCATGTCTTCACACAAAAGACGCTTTAGCTGAGAATCGAACAGGACAATGTCTTACTGTGAGGCGACAACGCTACCGCAGCACCACCACCACAGTTACACAGAGGTATTTGCAGTACTCCCTGTAATTTATTCATCATGGTAGATCTGCAAGTACCACTCAGTACTCAAAAATGATGTTATATAGGTTGTATATACTAAAATATAACTTTCATAAAAGAAATACAAAAACTTCTCTGGCAGCTTTTCAAACTGACTCTTGAAGGAGTTGTCATTTTGTTGACAGGTTAGTGATTTTTACCTTTTATTCATAAACATAAGTTTTGCTTACTGTAACTTCATTGTGGGGTACTCATTTTTATTTTTGGATGTTATTTACTGCTTGCTATTCATTAACTGTGGCTACCCCCTGAAAAGCAGTGTTTTTATCATATTGACTTATGAATACATAACAAGCAGATAGCAAAGTATGAAAGGAGAAATACCATGCACTCCACTGCTAGTGAACACTTGATCACAAAAGTAGTGGGATACCCTTTACTAGATCAACACAGGTCTTACGGTACTTTGAAGTCGTATGAATCCTCACTTCTTGATAACGGCTCATGTAGGTTAAAACTGAAGTAAACTACATTGTAAGACTTGCACTGGCCCAGTGAAACATGTCTGATCATCTCTGCATTCCAGTGATATCAATGTGGAATAATAAAGCATTGCATGAAACAATGACAGCATCTGTTCACATCCACAGGACAAGTGGAGGGCAAACTAGATGGACACGTGATACCTGCCTCTCTTCATTTTCTATTTAACTATGTAAGTAAAATTAGGAAGAATCAAAAAGTCATAGGGAATTTAAATTGTGTGCTGATTTAATGTCAGAGTATCATGGTTATACTCAATGGAGCTTTACAGCACTAGTGACAGATGTTTAATCTGATAAAACAAGCATTAGGACAAACTTAGCAAGAGAAAAAAAATCCGCTTTCAGCAAGACAATAAATTATGTAAATAATAATAATAATAATAATGTTTTCCATCACAGCTACTTCTCTTGTAGTCCTAACATTTTGATTTATTGTTTTAGTCTGGCTTCCATAAATCAACAAATTAAGTAGTAAACATAATTATACCTATTTATTGAGTTATGTATATGTCTTCATAGAGAGATATATCATTATCAAAGCACTTATACAGTATTTGTTTTTATACTTGACTGAAGCAAATATTCATGGATTCCATTGTAAAAGCAGCAATTTTTGTAAATTCAACAGGGATTTGAGTAGTGAATGTCCAGTAAAATTCCTGTCACATGATATAAATTATCCTGCTCTCTGAAGTATTTAAGACTTTTCTGGAGTGGCTGGTTGGAAATGAAAAGGTCATGAGTAGAACATTTTTTTCACACAAGCCTTGTGTAAGTTTTGAAAGGAATACAGAGGAGAGAGTAGGTCATGCCCTTTAACACCTTATTAGCTGTTACACTTGTAGTAAACCTTTCAGCACTACAGGAATGTGTCATAATTCTACACCCTGCAGAGAATGTTTTGCTTCTACCCATGTTTTCATTGCTCAAAGGCAAAGCAGCTACAGCTATAGCAATGGGTGGTAAATAGAAGCTGCCTCTTCTGTCTGCCAGCAGACAAGGTGGTCAGTTGTATTTGTTTTTCATATCCCAAATTCAGACACTTTACCAAAGCCTGATAACTACTCTGTGACATTCAAGGTATTCAGGCTGGCTGTGATTAGCAAATCCAGATGCTACAACAGCAACAACAAAAGTGACTCAAGGTTCTAAACTGAAAATTAAATGTTGTGTCTTAGCAAAGTAATGTTGCCAAACTAAATTTAAACAGAAGAAGAGCTGTTGAACAGAATGTTATGCTTTATTTACATGCATCCATTCTCTTCTAGTCTCTCTGTTTCTCTCTGTCTCTGTGTCTCACACATGCATGACTGTGATCAAGTTCAGTGAAATAAAGGTGACAGCATTACTTAACAAAAACTATTGTTTTATTTTTGCTTACTATTATTTGAGATGTTAGTTGTCACATAATTCTGCAAAATGACTACTGATTTTTTTTAACCTTCACTGTAAACAGTAAAACAGTGTACTGAACTGATATTTTCTTATAAATAATAGATGGATGCTTTGGTTTGGTGTTTGGGGTGGGGGATCAAGATGTTAGTGACAAAATGAAAACAAAGTTTTCTTTCGGCTGGTAAAAACACACCTCATTTCATATATTTTTCCTCACAGTAACATAATGATAGTAGCAACATTTTTATATGCTTTACTATACCATACCCTTGCTCTAATAATTACTTTTTTCTTGAATGTTTGTTTACTTTTGGATAATTTTGTGAAGTTACATTACATCTTACTTTTTTATCTTTGTGCTATATTTTTTCTGTTTCTCAATACCATCTCTCATGGTTTTCACTGTGCAATGTGTCCTGCTCTCCAATGCACAAATGCTAAGCCACCATATGTTTGCCATAATTCCCATGTTACTGATTAAATATTTTAATTTTAACCAAACTGGTACATCATGTTAACAGTACAGAAAGCAAAATCTTGGTACGTAGAATAGAGCTCTAAACTGTTCAGATTTTCTCAGAATATTCAGATTTTTGCTCATTTTCCTCATACAATTTGAGGTTTTCTGACAAATCACTGAGGAATGAAGTCCCTAAATAATGACATACATTTGAGTTTCAGACTTCACATGCTTCAGAAAATGCATACTATCACACATCTTGTTATTCTAGCAACTTTCTTAGTTTGTAAAATCTGTTGCTATTTGTGGGCTTTTGTTCCCCTATTATTTAAGGCTTTGACAAGATTTCTTAAGTTAAGAGGTTGAGCGTTATGGTACAGAACTTATACACTTTCTTAAGAATTTGAGTTAACAAGATTATGTTGGTGTCTGGGTTAAAGAGCAGGAATTTGTGATAATATGGTCATGTCGCTGAACATATTTTCCAATCCTTTTTTCCTGTTAAATCACTGAGGAATGAAATCTTTAAAGAATAGCATACCTTTGAGTTTCAGATTTTACATACTTCAGAAAATGCAAGCTATCAACAAGTCATGTTATTCTACAACTTTCTAAATTTATAAGAGACTGAACATATTTTCCACTCTTTTTTTGTGTGGGGGTGGGGAGGGGAGTCAGACTTTTTGTTCAAAATGCAATTTAAGTAAATGTGCAATATTTGGTGCTACAGACAGGTTCATAACTTCATAGGTGTATGCTAGTCTAACGACTACTATGGCCCTAAAAAGTCTAGCCACGGAACCCAAATCTGACCCATAAATTTGATTTATAGGGAGTGATTCGCTCACCGCTTCTATCAGAAACATAGTAGCCAGAAAAGGGGTGAATTTCCAGTTATCCATCGATTGATCCAAGTTGTGCTTAAGTAGTGATAGGAATGAACTTTGCTTCACATGGATGGGGAGCCTGTTCCAGTGAATGGAAATTTTCTGAGAAACATATCTATCTCTCTACTTATGTTACAAGCAAAATTTAGGTCTTTTAAACTAATAGTTCTAATACTATTTGTTTTGTGGATGTGCAAAAGATTCAACAAAACAGGGTCCAGAGATGCCTTGTATGCAAAGCAAAGATCATCTCTCAGAAGTCTGTATGATACCTAGTATTGACAGGTTTTTGAGGCGATCAGGAGGATTTTCCTATCACCTTGGACATATTTTGGTTGAAGGCTATTTTACTATTTACATGAGTTCCCAGATCCCCGACTACTGAAGCTTTATGTACAATTTCTAATTTAAAAGACTATTTTGGTAGCTATTTGAAAAGTCTGAGATTCCATTTTTCAGAATATTCCCTTAACTCCAAGGTATGGTAATCAAAATGCCCCCCCCCCCCCCAAATAAGAAGTATTAAGCAGAAGACCGATTTTTGAGCTTCGCTCTTCTTCAAGTTTTTTGTCTGTTTTTTTCTTTTCAGCCCTTGGCATTTGAAGTGCCAGTATTTCAATAGGGAGCCAACTATTTTTTTATTTATTTTACATTTGTTTACTGGGAAAGTCCGACTGGAGACAGGTCCATTTTCAGCAGAGGCTGGGGGAGAAAAGCTCCAGTTAGATACATGTTTACATAAGAATCACATTAATATCACATAAAAATCACATTGATGGAACAATACATGAAATAACATCTCATAAAATGCAATAGTACTTAGAATAAAAATAGATGGCCAGAGTACAATATATGATGTAAATTATGCAATCAATTAAAAAAAAAATAGAAAAAAGTTAAAAGTACATTAGAAATAATGTAGAGTGCAGGAGCACATAAATTGGGTACTATGAGACAGAGAGACCAGTTTGTATATTATGTAGTAGATGCAATATAACCCCTAGCTCTACAGACATTAATTTTTACTAAATAGATCCACATATTTTTAAACCAGATACTAGTCAAATTATCCTTAAAGTTCTACTGTACTATATTTTTCTAGAAAGATCTTATGTTACTTCCATTAAGTATACTCGGCTTTCCTTGTGTCTTTGACATATAAGTTGCACTGCATATTTCTATATTATCTTGGCAGAGGGTGCTCCTTTTTTTCCCAAGCCATGTGCATTGTGTAGTGCTTCTTCCCTCTCTAATGTCCTTTTACTGGTTTAGTGTTTAGGTATTCTGATGTTTGCCTCTTCTTAAGTCCCTCTCCACCGACTCTTACTTTTATTTTTTTGTACCACTATCCCTTTAACTCTTTTTTTCCGATGTCATTTGTCCCTTCAATGCTATACTTGCCTTAAATGTATAACAGTCTGTGAAGGAAATTGGAGTGGTGATGGACTTCACATTTTCCACATCATCAGCAAAGTTTGTTTAATGAAAATAAGCAAAACTTCCAAAAAAATGACTCGAGTATTAGGGACATATTAGTCTTCAGAGAGGATAGTTCAGAATCCAACCAGAATAATTGCAGAATTCAGTACACAACTAGACAAGATAAATAGTTATTAAAATTATTTTCTTATAAATGATAAGTATTTGCAGCAAAGGAAATAAAAAAAATAATAATAATTAAGTAATTAATTAATTAATTAATTAATTAATTAATTAATTAATAAAAACACACAGCTGACTGTTATCATACCAGTCATGACAGCCCGAATGAAAACTGGTTACATAGGTTCATAGGTTCATAGGTTCATACTAGGCTATCTGCCCTAGGGCATTTATAAGCCTAGCCAGAGTGTGTTTGGCTTTTGCCACCCATTTTAAAATAATTTTGCTATGCCCTTTTTTGAGGTTAGTATACTGTGCCTCTGTCTAACAGTGACACAGAAGTGATACCCAGGGTAAACCTACGATCTCCCATCCACTCATCAAGATTCCTCTTGAAGAGAGTCAATGAGGGACTCTGCCTAACCTGGACTGGGATTTTATTCCAGAGTGAAGGGAGCCTCTGGGTTATGAATCTGTCCCTCCAGCATGTCCTATTTATTTCAATGCTCAGGTTCAAGTCTCTCGAGCGCGTAGCTCGATGGGATTTGGATTTTCTGAGGTGCAGCATGTCCATTAATTCCGGGTTGGACATGGCTTTATACGTCAGGCACAGATCGCCTCTGAGCAGGCGGTATGCCACTGAGTAGAGCTGGAGTTTCTTTAACCGGGCAGCATATGGCATCTGTTTGAGCCCTTTGATCCTCTTGGTGAGGTACTTTTGGGGTCTTTTCAGTTGCTGCAGGTGTCTGGTAAGGTACATCCCAAAAGGAGCATTGTACTCAATTATGGGCCTGATGAGGGATGAGTAAAGAGGCACGATGACCTCCCCTGATCTAGATGTGAATCCCTTCATGATTAGGTGGGCTATATAAAATGTTTTTCTAACCACTTTGGCCACGTGGTTGTCAAATGAGAGATTGCTATCAACTTGGGTCCCCAGGTCCCTAATTACTTTTCTGTACTTAATGGATTACCACCTATGTGGTAATTTGTGGGCACTTTGTTTTTGCCCAAGGGGAAGACTATATACTTTTTGGCATTTAATGAACAACAAACACAAAGTAAAATTTAACGACTAAACCTTAAAACACACTACCAGGCAGAAACAAACTGGTAAAACGGCACGGACTGTTTATTACTGTAAGCGCTTTCGGCTGCAATAATACTCAGCCTTCATCAGACAAAATACATGACACACAGCAACACTTATATATGCCCATTCAGCTTAAAACTCATAAATCAATTAACCTATCAAAAAACAAGGTTAATTAAACCTATATAACATTAATATTGAATTTTCAATGAACTTTTTTAAAAATGGTTATAAAATTATAAAGAATAAATATCCACCGCAAATGAATAACAATAATTGACTTGTCACAAAACATTAAAAGTTTTAAGTTGAATGGGCATATATAAGTGTTGCTGTGTGTTATGTATTTTGTCTGATGAAGGCTGAGTATTATTGCAGCCGAAAGCGCTTACAGTAATAAACAGTCCGTGCCGTTTTACCAGTTTGTTTCCGCCTGGTAGTGTGTTTTAAGGTTTAGTCGTTAAATTTTACTTTGTGTTTGTTGTTCATTTCCTTTGGAATGCCTGGTGGTAACACTGTTTCTGGTATGCAGAATGGGCATAATAGGACTGCCTCGCAGCTACTTTTTTCGCAAGACGACGAGCGAGAATTTAATTTCATCAATACTTCTAATGCTACTAACAATGTTGATGAAACGAATGCTTTGGGTAATTTAACCAGTTTAGTCAACCTTTTGCTAATTAGGGTTGATGATTTGTCACAAAAAGTGGAGCAGAATGTTAATAGGAACACTTCTGGCGTTTTGATGGTGTCTAGAGGGAACATTGAACTGAATGCGCTTCCTGGAGCACGCCAGGGGAATCAGTCATCGCTTCAGCCTACGAACAGTTCACCTGAACAACATAACGCCAACACAAACACACGTAGGGCCAGTGGGGATGTTATTCATGAACGAGGTCATCAGTCGCCGGTGATATTAAATGGTGCTAATAATTCGACTACCATTCCCTCTATGGCAACCTTTTTGGGCAAAAAAGACTTCTTTGGTCCATCTAACAATTCCAATGAGATAATCTCAAATCAAGAAGGAGTGGTGAGTAACTTTGTGGATAAACTGAATATTTTTGACCAGAAATTGTTTAGGTGTAAGAAACTGCAACTCAAGGTTGCATACTTACAGGAATGTATATCTAAGAAAGTGATTCCTAAAGGATTACGCCAATGGCGTTATCCTGCTGGTTTGGTCAACAATTCTTTATATCACAAAGAATTGCTAGCCCTATTTGACATGCAGGGCTTTGACTTTTTGTTGTCATTAATTAAGTTCTATGGTTTGGAAATTATAGGACTTAAAGAAGAACTAGAAGTACTTGAGACTGGATTGTTGCAGGACAGTGATTTTGCACGATATAAATACGATTATTTAAGAACTTTTTCAAGCATAGAAGCATCTATTGCTAAATTGGTTGGTAATAAAAAACGTAAGATGGACAGAGACCTTTATGACTATGAAAATAACAAAGCCTACCCCCCTCCCCCATTAGTGGGACATAATTCATTTAAGAGAGGGGTAGTCAATGATATAGTCATTCCCTCTGAAGATAATGACAATCAAGAACAGGTTCCAGTTCGTAGAAGCGAACGTATTCGGAACCAAACCAATAATAATTACAACAATAGTGACAATAATGGGCACGGCCAAAATCAAATTCATACACCTGCCCAAAACGGTAACGATCAGGGTTTTTTCAGGGACAACAACAGACAAGGGAACAACAACACCAGAATCAACAACAGGGGTCAAGCACAGAGGAGGAAGAGACGGAACCAAAGGAGGAGATGACGTTCCCTCTAATGATGGGACCCACGATTCTTACAACTCAAAATTGTGACTTTAAAATATACAACTACACAGTGCTGACTGTTGATCAACCTGTTATTGACTTTTTTTCAAAGGGGTTGTCGTTTATCCCGGACAGAAGGGGTGAACTAGTTAAAACTATCATTGATTTAAAATTGTTTGTTAGGAAGTTGAATTTGGCAGCCTCTTTAGGAAACACACCTGCCCTTTGTAACACCTTTAGGGTTTCAAGTGTATTTAATCCACCATTGAATTGTGTTCTAAACATGTTTGAAAAAGTTTGTGAAATAGATCTAAGGGCTAGATTGAACACTAGTAATTCCTGTAGCAAAATGAGAAGTAACATCTCAAAAAATGAATTAGATTTTATTTCACTTTTGTATGATTGCAAAGTCAGGGTCATGAAGCCAGATAAGGGCAGGGGTCTGGTGTTCATGGATGAATACTTATACGACAGTAAGATGTTAAAACATCTGCAGTCTGACGTATACTTGACTTCCAGTTTGAACAAGATACACGTAGCCTATAGGAAAATTAGGGGGATTTTGGATGACCTGTTTTTGGAAGGGAGTATTGACTGTAACACCTTTCATTTTTTGTCTATGCCAGCCCCCAAGAATCCCACCATATTTGGCACACCAAAAATTCACATAAACTTAGTAGATCCTCCACTTAGGCCAGTAGCTGATGGGAGAGGATCCATCACTTATTCTTGTGCCAAGTATGTAGATGGGATTCTTAAACCAATGTTACATGGTGAACCCCAGATTTGCAAAGATTCCTGGGATTTTTTGGAGAACTTTAATAAAATTTAATACAGCTCAGAGTATGTCTTCCTAGTAGTAGACGTGAAAGATCTTTATACAGTGATTCCCCACCAATTGGATATTGATTGGACTAGGAATTTTATGTTGGCTAAAAATTCCTCTTCTGTGCAGATGTATGTTGTGGAGACTCTTTTAGAGTTAGTGTTATCCAACAATTTTTTAGTGTTTAAGAATCAATTCTTTCTGCAAAATACCGGGATAGCTATGGGTTCACCATGTGGGTGTAGTTTCGCAAATAGCGTAATGGCGTTCTGGGAACATCAGTTTCTATTCAATAACGCAATGTATCAACATGTCACTTGGTACACCAGATACCAAGATGACATGTGTTTCATCTGGAAAGGACCCCTAAATCTAATACCTGACTTCATAGACAGTATTTCTAGCATGACTGACATTTTAGAGTTCACGTTTTCTATTGGAATAGATGAAATTAATTTTTTAGACGTAAAAGTATGTAAGGATAAAGTTAACAATAGGTTCAAATCTCTGATTTACAGAAAACCAACCCACTCAAATAGTTATCTTCACTTTTCAAGTTACCACCCCCTCAACCAAAAAAGAAGTGTGGTAAAAGGGCAGCTCGTTAGGGCTGCCAGGATGATATCAGAGAAGGATGATTTTATTAGTGAATGTGACAACATAGGAAAAATGTTTTTGAGTAGAGGTTATCCAGCCCATTTAATAAAACAGTTACAGGATGAAGTGCAGGGCAAAAGGTATAACAGACATTTTCTGCCCTTGCTGGGAGGTGGGTTGTTGGACAGGCCATCCAAGTTAATTATAAATAAAACCACATCGACACCACCTAGGATAAATTTTCTATTCACATATAGTGTTGATTATCAAGTCATTAGGGAAATTTTAGTTAAGAATTGGAACATCATCCTAGAGGATAGAGCGTTGGTTAAAACATTAGGCACACACCCAAGTTTTGCATATAGAAGGGGCCTCAGTTTAAAAGGTCTTGTTGAAAAGAGTAGGCCTGTTAGTAAACTAAAAGAGTAGGTATGCGAAAATGTGACATGTTCTCTCAATGTAAGTAGGTTTTACCTGGTAATAAAATCAATGTCAACAAGCAAAGTAGTTTTATCAATGGCAATTTTAATTGTGAATCTTGTGGGGTGGTATATGTTGCCATATGTGAGAAATGCCCCTCTTTTTATATTGGCAAAACTGAGAGGAGGTTAAGAAAGAGAATTTATGAACATCTATATGCCATAGGGAGGAAGGATTTGACCAATGCACTTGCTAGGCATATTTTGGAGTACTCAGAACATTGCTTTCTGTTTACTGTTGTCCACCAGGTCAACATTGATGTTAGAGGGGGTCCGTGGCAGCTTTATTTAGAGGAGCAGGAACTGTTTTGGCAGATTAGAACATCTGCACAGATGCCTCCAGGTTTGAATGATTTTGCTTCCATTAAGTGCATCCTTAAGTTTAAAGCTTTATGTAGATAAATATTTAGGTTGTGAGTGTTAATTACTTGGGTTATTGATGTTTTAGCTTACGTAAGTTTAAGACTTAAATTAAATCACTTATAAACTAATTTATAAATTAATGTAATATTTATAAACTAAGTTAAATTTGAATTGTTAATGTATATGTGTTTTTTTTTATATTTGATGATTACTTTACTTTTAATGTTTTGTGACAAGTCAATTATTGTTATTCATTTGTGGTGGATATTTATTCTTTATAATTTTTCTTTATAACTATTTTTAAAAAAGTTCATTGAAAATTCAATATTAATGTTATATAGGTTTGACTAACCTTGTTTTTTGATAGGTTAATTGATTTATGAGTTTTAAGCTGAATGGGCATATATAAGTGTTGCTGTGCGTCATGTATTTTGTCTGATGAAGGCTGAGAATTATTGCAGCCAAAAGCGCTTACAGTAATAAACAGTCCGTGCCATTTTACCAGTTTGTTTCCGCCTGGTAGTGTGTTTTAACTTTTTGGCGTTTAGCTTGAGGCCATGGCTGTGGCACCAGTTGTCTGTTTCTATGAGGCCCTTTTGGAGGATGCTTGTGTTGGTTGGAGTGTCGATTATGGCGCCCAGTTTGCAGTCATCTGCAAACTTGGTCAGCCACAGTCCTTCCATGTTGGCCTGTACCTCCGAGAAATATATACCGAACAAGAGAGGTCCCAGGACTGAGCCTTGTGGGATGCCACTTGTAACTGGTTTGGAGTCTGACATGGCTCCAGCAATTCTAACCATGTGGGTTCTGTCCTTGAGCCAGTTTGCAACCCATCTAGTGACATAGAGGTTTGTATTTAAGCTGGTGAGCTTATCTATAATGCCCGAGTGGGATATTGTATCAAAGGCTTTTGCGAGGTCCAGGTAGGCTGTGTGGATCACCTTCCCCTCGTCAATGGCCTTAGTGACTGTTTCAAAGAAATCAACCAGGTTTAAGAGGCAGGATCTGCCCTTAACAAAGCCAAAATGGGTAGGATCCAGTGTCTGTAGGTCCCCAATATCTTTATTTATGAGGTCCATGATGATCCTTTCCATAGCTTTGCAGACCAAGCTAGTCAGGCTTATGGGGCAATAGTTTCCAGGATCCGTTGAGGCACTACCTTTGTGGAGAGGGACCACTGTTGCTGTACGCCACTCTTTGGGTACATATCCTGTAGTAAGGCTGAGATTGAGAACAGTAGTTTTATGTTTGGGTTTAGCTCTTCTTGGAGTTCATGTAGGATGCAGCCCGGGACACCGTCTGGTCCCATTGATGCTGTGTTTTTTGCTTTGGACAGGGCAGCTCTTACCTGAGCATTTGAGATGTCAGGGGGGCAGCACTCTGCTGGGATAGATATTTGCCCTTTTGGTGGGCAGGGGGGGAGAAGTTTGCGCTGAACCTGTCAGCTAGGATGTTGGCAATGTCTGTGGGTCCGGTGTATTTTTTGCCATTTTGGACTAATTCTGAGCATATCTGGGAATTCCCACCCAGGTTCCTAACATAACTAAAGAAAGCCTTGTGATCATCCTTAGTGTCCCGTGCAATTTTTCTCTCGAAGCTGGCCTTAGACGATTTTATGCGTGCCAGTAGTGTTTTGCTAATACTGATCAGAGATGCCTTCCTTTTTTGGGATTTTGCTCTATCATGTAGTAGCTTCCTCCTTCTATCATATAGTTTGTTTATGGCTGGGGTCCACCAGACAGGATGTCTGCCTTTGGAAGATTGGGACTTGGTTTTATTTGGGATTGCATGATCCATGCATTCCTAAAGGTGTTCATAGAATGCGTTTATAAAGGATTCTGTGGTCTGGGCCGTATTTTCCACAGGCCCGGGGGCTTTGAAGGATTCCACCTCAGTTTTGAGGAGTGTGAAATTTGCATTAGAGAAGTATTTCACTGTGGTTTTCAGGGCAGGGGGTGGAGTCGAGATGTGAATATCCAGTGAGATTAGTTTATGGTCTGATCTTACCAATGAGGGATACACTTCTGGTCTGGATCATAGAGTCCCCATGTTGGTGATGATCAGGTCCAGTATGTCTTCCCCTCTTGTGGGAGTGGTAACAAGTTGTTCCATAGCATTTGAGTTTATAAATTCTAGGAACCTTTGGGCTAGTGTGTTGGAGCTAGAGTAATGCTCCCAGTCTAGGTTTGGGTAGTTGAAGTCGCCCAATATAATGGTGTTTGGAGAGACCTTCATATTTTCCAGTGTTCTCAGGAAGGCTGAGTGGGGTTCCTGGGTTTGGGAGGGTGGTCTGTAGCAGGCTATAAACTGGAAGGCAGTTTTACCCACTGTTAGTTGCACATGGATAGTCTCTGATGCTTCGTGCTGTGCCACCAACCTGGAGGTGTGGGTATATAGGAGAACAGTTAACTTGGTTGCAGAATGTAGCATTTGCATGAGGCCTTATAGGTGCCATTGATGTTTCTCTGACTTTTTATTTTACTAGTTTTTATTAAATGCTTTTATCCTTCTGACTGCTGATCAACACGATTCCTCAAGGTGGACTATGTCAATTCATTCCCTTCTTGTTGTGTCTTTCGGCTTTTCCCAGTTAGGGGTCGCCACAGCAGAACTCCAGTCCGCTAATAATTAGCAGTAAATTTTTATGTGCTGAATTGCCGTCCCTGATGCACAACCTTCAACGAAGGTGTGCCCATTCATGCATGTCTCCACACAGAAGATGCTCTAGCTGAGAATCGAACAGGACAATGTCTTACTGTGAGGCGACAATGCTACCACAGCACCACCACCGCAATTCTATCCTATTATACCAGTACAGCTTAGGGGTGATGATGATCTAGTTGAGGCCATCATACTATCTGCATTAACAGTTACTTCAGCAGCATGCTAGCAATGACAGCAATATCTTTTTTGTATCGACTAACTGCACACTCTGGGTGTAGGGAGAAGAGATACCCATGTTATCAAGGGGACTCACAATACTTGACTCCTGTGAATGTAGACTCCTGTATATTCACTAATGAAGATGACTACCAAGTAGTAGCTTGCTCATAGGTTCATAGGTTCATAGATAGGTACTAGGGTATCGGCCCAAGGGCCTAAGTAAGCCTAGCAAACAAGGTAATCTGGCTTACACCACCCAAGAATGTTAATGAGCCAAGAGGCCATAGACTATGATACCACTCCCTCCTATGAAGGATTATAGCTGTATGTGTCTTGCCACCCCCCCCTCCACCCCTAGGATGGGCACATCAATTCTTCTCTGTTTGCTACTCAGGCCACCTAGATTATAGTTCAGGATTTATATCTCTACACCAATGGAGATGGTCTTTATTATGATATTTTTTCATTTTGCAAAATCAAAGAGAATATAGATAGATATAAAATCATATATGGTTATGATTTGTTTGACTAAAACAGTATTTCATTTGGTCTAAAACTGATTTGGTCTAAACCACAAGTGTCTGATTAATATTTTGAAAACTATGAACCTAATACACTGGACTGGTTTTAATTTTGAAAACTATGTTAGCCTGATTAGTATTTCATTAAAAACTATGTCAGCTTATTGAAAATTACGTGAACAGCCATGTTTGGATTGGGAGATGGGAATTGTAATGCAAATTAGTGCTAATCATTATTAGTTCCCTTCTAAAGCCCACACTTAAGTCATACATCCATGTCTAAAAGTGTGTGCATGTGTGTCAGCAGTGATTCAATGCGTCAGGAAGATTCACCTTTCTCCATGTTTGTGTAACTGTAGAGTTAGTATATGACCATTCTTATTGCCCCAACTCCAGCAAGTCTTACTAGATCATAAGAGGTGTGATTGTAACATCAGTTTGTCATACAAAGGGCACAAGGAGGGTCTTGCAGAAGCCTCTGTATGGGCAAAACTATTAGCAAACTAAAGATCAGAATGGCCCACCATTTATCAGACATATGACTTAAAGTGCTCAAAAATCCACTTGTGAAGCATCACCTGGAAAACTCTGGATATGAAAGATTTAGCTTTCATGTACTGGATAAACTAGAGATGGGGCCACTTCAAGGTAACAGGAACACCATCTTAGAGAACATGGAGCTCTACTGGGTCATCAGATTAAATGCTTGCAAACCACCTGGACTCAATAGTTGCATTTCTATCAAAACTGTTTTAATACCAGGAAAGCTAAATCACAGTCTGTTTTAGTGAAAACAAGATAAATTGGTCCAGAAATATACAATAAATGTCAGATAAAAAGGTGAACACCTAAGCACTTATGCTATATTGATTTCTCATATGGATCTGAAGAAGCCATATGGCAAAAACGTTTTTAAAGTGTTAAAGTATTATGAAATCCTTGGTAATACAATTTGTTCAATTAAAGAACCAATACATAGTTCTGTTTATACAAGGAAAAAATAATTATCTTGCTTGAACTGACTGAGTAACTGTTGGACTTATGTTAAATATGGTTAACTGATAGTGATACATAATGCAAGAAATAAAAGGATTAACTAGAGTGGATATCCCACCCCACTGTTCATTTGTTCATATTCAAATGCAGGATCTAGGGCTACTAGCCTAGTAACCTCCTATGAACCTATGTGTATTTTACCTCCACCACTTAAAACACCTGGCTATTCTGACCTCTTCCTTAACAATGTCTTTATAACCAAGCACAGCTCACTGTGAAACCATTAGAATTTGAATGCACAAATGCCCATCCACCTGTGAGGACTAAATAAAACTGTTTTTATAAAAACTACACCTTATTTTTCTGGGGAGGAGGGGTAGTTAAGACATTTATGGTCAGCTGTGGGTCAGATTTGCTTGTTTACCACTCGACATCTTGTTTTGGTTGCCTGAAATCCAGGAAATTGCATGTAGGATATCACAAGCTGCCTTCAATGAGTGGATTCCTAGTATTTATATTCAGGATATAGGGTTGTGGGGCCTTGCCTCACTGCAAAATAAATAAATAAATAAATAAATAAATAAATAAATAAAGCTTTTGGAAATATATTTATTGTTTCAGTGAAATGAGCTTCAATGTTTTGTGGATAGATCAAATGAGATTTTCACTAAATGAAGTACCTTTTTTTAAGGTGAAATGAGCTTTCAGTAAAAAAATACATAATTATATATAGATAAGACAGTGGGTGACTAACATAGTTCGACTATATGAACATTTAATTTGTCCACATTTAATTATTACATTATGTGCAAAATACATTAATTGATTGCTGTGCTAACACACTTTATTCCCTGAAAATCTCCTGGTTATGTGAGGTCTATTGTCATTTCTATCTTTTTCCTTCCCACATTTCTTATTTTATTTGTTCTAGACAGCACCTTTATTTAGCTCTTCCTGGGTCTATGCCCAGTCTTACCCCATATCATGTTGCCACTTTCAGCCATGCTGCTAGCTTCTTGCTCAGCCCCCTTTCTTCATTTCAGTTCTTGTATCGATCTCCTAGATGTTTTTCACATTGTTCAGCCTTGTGTTTGATTTCTCTTGATGTTTACCTCCTTTCCAGGGTTCTGCCACATGGATTTGGATTCCCTTTCCATCAGTAGTATCAGCCCTCTTACCTTTGTATTTATTTTATTCCGAGCAGTGTCCAGTCCTAGTAGGTCTAATTCCAAAGTATTATGCAGCTTCTTTGCCCAGATTTCTTGTCATTCCTTAATTTTCTACTCCCGTGTACCCTTGCTCTAGTGGCATTCTCTAAGCTGCTAATTCCATACTTTTAATAACATCTTCACATTGTATAACATTTGCCAGGTTTATTCCAGCTGTATTTAGTCCATTTCTCACTTATCCTGTTTCACTTAGGTCATCGTCATCTGCTATAATTTTCACATGTATGTACATCTCACCAGATCCTAGTATAACATCTTCCTCCCCTTTTCTTTTTACTCCTATTTTTAGTAGTGATGATTCCTGGTCTCTGATCCTTCTTAATACCATCTGCTTTTTTCTTTTTTATATGTTAGTATGCTTTCAGTCTTATCCTGTGTAAGTCAGTTTGCCCCTCTTTTTCCATCATTTTCTTCAACTTTTCCTAACAGTACTAAATTTAACAATGCACACTGTCATCTTATTAATTTTGATGATTCTTAGGACAATGTTTGATGGTGTGATGTATAGCTACAGAACCTTCCTATTTCATCTTATATCCTAGCGATATATCAAAGGTGAACTGGAGTTTTACCAAATTGCTTATACATTAGCACTCTTCATGAAAAATCTTGATGAGTGGATGGGAAATAGGAAATACACCCCGGGGATCACTTCTGTGTCTCTGCTCAACAATGGCACAGGAAAATAACTTTCTTGGGTGGCATAAGCCAGGGAACCTTGTTGGCTAGGCTTACGTAGGTCCTTGGGCCAGTAGCCTAGTACTTACCTATGAACCTATGAACATGGGTGTGCTGTGTGGGAGTGTGTAAATCTGTGCATCCAGGGATGGGTTGCTGCACCATAAGAATGAATATTTCCTAATGTTTACCCAATGAAGCTAACAGTAACAGACTGGTACTCCTCTGTCTTTCATTTCATAGGAATCATAGGATGTTAATAGGGTATTGATCAATGGTTTTTATAAGCCTAGCCATAAAATCCCAGTATAATACTAGATGAGAGATATCATCTATTTCCAAGATTTTTCTGGCAAGGATTACCCATGTACAGGAGAGAAGCAGGGGCAATCCCAAGCAGAAACTTATGGTTTCCCATCCAGTTGTCCAGGTTGCACTTAAACAGGGTCAGGGAGGTGCTCTGCTTGACATGGATTGGAAGCCTATTCCAGAGGAGTGGCAACCTCTCAGAGATGTATCTGTCTCTTCAGCAGGTCCTATTGATGTTGCAGGTTAGATTGTGGTACCTGGAGCTGGTAACTCTAGTCCTGATTGACTTATGGATGTGCCGCATTTTCATTAGATTTGGGTAAGAGATAGTCCTATAAGATAGACACAAGGAGTCTATATACTGCTGAGTACAGTGATAGTCACTTCAGGCTGTCCACATAAAACATTTGCTCGAGAACTTGAATTTTCTTAGTTAGAAATCTCTGAGGTCTGTCAAGCTGATGCAGGTGTCTGGTATGGTACATACCAAAGGAAGCATTATATTTAATAATAGGTGTGATGAAGGACAAGTACAGGGGAGTTATAACCTCTTTTGATCTTGAGGCAATGCTCTGCTAATCAGGTGAGTGACACAGAATGTCTTCCTCACCACAGTAGACACATGGTGGTTGAAGTTGAGGTCACAGTCAACTTGTGTTCTCTGGTCTTTCACTACAGAATTGGTACTTAGGGTATTATTGTTTATTTTATAATCAGCAGTGACACTGGTTTTACCATAGGGAAGGATAATGCATTTTTTAGCATTTAGTTTAAGACCATGGCTTTGGCACCAATCATTGGTCTATATAAGCCCTTTTTGAAGAACTCTAACATCGCTAGGGGATTGAATTATAGCATCTAACTTACAGTCATCTGCAAACTTGGCTAGCCATAGCCCCTCCATTTTGGCCTGGACTTCAGAGAAGTATATGCCAAATAAGAGGGGGCCCAGCACTGACCCTTGTGGGACCCCACTGTTGACAGGTCTGATGGTAGAGGTGAAGTCTCCCATTTTGAATGAGTGTTGTCAATCTTTGTGCCAGTTTGCAACCCACCTGACAACATAGGAGTTGATATTCACCTGGGTTAGTTTGTAAATGATGCCTAAATGTGGGACTGTGTTGAAGGCCTTGGCCAAGTCAAGATAAGCTATGTGCACAGCTTTGCTTTTGTCTCTGGCTTTGGTCACATTCAAAAATAGGTCCACCAGGTTTAGGAGGCATAACATACCTTTAACAAAACTGAACTGGGAAGGATCTATTATTTGGAGGTCACATATACCATTATTTATGAGATCCATTATGATTCATTCTATTCCCTTACAGATGAGGCTGGTTAAACTTATGGGTCTATACTTACGCAGGTCTGTTGCTGAGCCACCCTTGTGGAGGAAGATAACAGTTTCTGTTTTCCATTCAGTGGGGACAAAGCCAGTACTTAGGCTATGGTTGAACAGAACATTAAGAACACTGCCCAGAATGTCATCTGATCCCATGCAGGCTGTATTCTTAGTCTTGGAGAGAATGTTTATAACTTGCTCTTTGGAGTTGCAGGAAGGAGGAGATGATGAAGACATGGATGTTGGTATTCTTGGTGGGGATAAGGGGATGAATTTTTTAACAAACATGTCTGCTAGTAGGTTTGCAATTTCTGCATGGTCAGTGTGTGTGATACTATCCACAATTAGTTCAGCATACATCTGAATCCTACCTTTTAGGTTGCTGACATAGGTTGCTAATTTTTTCTCATAGTTTCTCTTTGAAGATTTTGCAAGTTGTCATATTTGTTTGTTTAGGCCAAGGAGGGTGCTCATCTAATTATGAGTTCACATTTTTGTATTTTTAGACAGCAACTTTTTTTGCTTATTGTATAATCTATTAATGCTAGACGTCCACTAGAATGGTTGTTTTTTTCTTGAGGATCTTCCTTTAATCCTCTCAGGCATGGTTGTGCCTATACATTTGTGCAGATGTTTATACAGGGTATCAGTGAATACCTTAGCATAGCCATCAATACCATCTGTGGGAACTGGGGCTTGGAAGTCGATTATACCATTCATTAGGAGGGTATAGTTAGCTTTGGTAAAGTTTTTAGCCTGACTTCTCCTTTGGGAAGTTCTGGTGTTACTGCTACTTCAAAAGTGACTGATTTATGGTCAGATTCAACCAGTGCAGTCCCTACACTTGATGTGCTGCATCAGTCACTCATATTGGTGAGGACCAGATCTAGAATATTAGAGTCCCTTGCAGAGTGGTGCACTATTTGTTCCAGGACATTTGAGTTAACAGAGTCCATCCAATTTTATGCGAGTGAGTTTGATCTCATATAAGTTCCCAATTAATGGAAGCATCATTGAAGTCACCCATGACTAGGGTGTTAAGTGGTACTTTGATTGTCCCAAGTAGGTCTAAATAAGATGTGTAGGCTTCTTGGTTCATGGAAGGGGACCTGTAACTGATGATGACATGATGGTGGGTCTTCACCATGGTAATTTGGACTTGGAATAACTCCATAGAGTTATCTTGTCTAACCAGTCTAGAGGCGTAATTATCTTTAATAAAAATAGATACTCTACCTCCTTTGGTTTGCACACCTTCAATTTGTGGTCTGTAAGTTTGGAAGGCATTGTAGCTTTGCAAGGATGGGGTATTTTCTGTGGCATTGAACCAGGTTTCTGTGACTGCACAGACATCAACATCTTCCAGGGAGAGGAGTGCTTCCAGACATGGCAGTTTCTGATTTAAAATGCTAGCATTTAGCAGCACGACCCTCGGTTTCTTTGTGTTTGATATTTCCACATCATAAATTTTGTTTTTGTGACTTTGCCTAAAAAGGAATTATGGAGGAGGCAAGTGCCTTAGCCAGCAACCAAAAGCCTAGACATGCCAGGCGAAGTCCATCTCTGGCAAAGCAGCATGGTCTATCCACCATGTCATCCCAGGCTTACAAGAACTGGATCCCCTTAGAATGAAACCCAAAACTAAGTTAACTATTGAAGTCAATCTTTTTTTGTTTATATTGTGGTATCATCCTAGGCAAGGGTAAAATGCTGCTCAAAGCTAGGGACATATCTGCATGGGACACATATTCAGAAAGCTCAATCATGTGTCTCTTCTTATAGTCCAGAGAGGTACATCACAAGTCCATTCCTTAATTTTATAGCATATCCATTGATTATAAGAGAGAAGCAGAGTTGTCAATGTCTAACCCTGTGAGTTCCTACATTTCTACATTTTTACATATTGAAGGACACTTACTAGGCGTGTGATCAGGGAGACCATTGCTCAGCCTGACCCAGGGTTTTGATTCAGAGCTCATCTGGTTACGTGACTTGCTCAGAGTCACATAATGGTCAAGTGGAGGCAGGTGGACTCGATCCCTTAGATTCATGAAGCAGATCATGAAAGCTCTTGGTGTTAAACATTGGTGCTAATTGCCATACACTTTCTTGCGTTACTTCATATCATGTTCCAGGTTCATCAGTTTTTGGAACATCCACAGATTGTATCTGGCTATCTTTTAATGAGATATAAGGGGACGGATTTTCAAAAGAGTTGTACTCAGTGTAAGTTTGCCCTGATTCCAAAAGACTTGCTCTCAGTGTAAGTAACTTACTTCAGTATAAGGCCTATGTATAAACAGGTTTACATACTGGAGACCAGATTCCAAATGTCCTGCTTTCAAGCTTCCCTCCATGTATGTGGTCACTTACACTGAGAGGAAGTCAGCCTATGGTAATCTAGACATGAAGGAACTAGAGAGTGTCTTCCTGTTTAACCAAATTAGAGGTATGCTTGTTATTGATAGAGATTGAGATTCCTCCAACTTTAGTTCCAGTCTGTGCATTTGATGGTCTAAATGTGTGTAAGGCACTGAAGGCT
This sequence comes from Protopterus annectens, assembly GCF_019279795.1. Taxonomy (NCBI): domain Eukaryota; kingdom Metazoa; phylum Chordata; order Ceratodontiformes; family Protopteridae; genus Protopterus; species Protopterus annectens. The sequence goes on from NC_056726.1 coordinate 1,425,387,992, forward strand.
TGCACTGCTGGGGTACTTTCTGTGGCTTTAGACCATTTCTCAGTAACTGCACAGATAACTGCATTGTCCATCGTAAGGAGAGCTTGGAGGGAGTGGACCTTCTTGTTTAAACTCCCAACATTGAGCAGTAACACCTTTAGATTTCTTTGGGTAGATTTTGCTACACTGGAGTGTTTGTCAAACTTTGGCATTGCCTAAAAAAGATTGCTCAATGCAAGGCCCATACCTGCCTGTAACACATCGTCTGAGAGCTCAAAAAAGTCTTTCTTCATGTAGTCTAGGGAGGTGCATCTCAGATCATTTACACCTACATGGATAATGACCGAAGCATACTGGTACCTATTGTGCAATGACATGAGTGCATGTGTTACTTGATGGTTCCTAGCTCCAGATATGTGACTGCTTGTGATTTCTCCTGGTTCAGCCTGGTGTGTGTTGTGCAATGGAGCCTTGGGTAGTGTATTGACTTGCCTTATGGCTTCATAGTTGAGGCTCTGCTGGGTGTGGCTGTATGTGTAGTGACAGGTGTTGTTTCTTTTGAGGGTTTTCAGGTTTGCTGAGGATAATTTTTGCAGGTGAAATGTCTGGGAGGTATATGAGGTTTGAGAAGACTGCATTTAAGTCCCACAACATAAGTAGGTCTATGTGTAGGGTGTGTACTATATATGGTGGGTATAGCATGTGTATTTCTCACAACCAGGTCATTATTATTAGTGTTTGTACATGAGAGTTTTGCCTCAAGAGACACTGTGTATGTACATCTCTCAGATTCCATCTTTGTTTCTTTGAGGATTAAATGGTTGTCAGTGAACATTCTTCAATTGTTCCATATTCACCAAACTGGTTGTGGGGAAATTGGGAAAGTGCATATCCATGATATCAGGTCCTTTATTGGTTGATCTACAAGGGTGTGGTAAACACGGGGTTAATAGTGGGCTGACTTAGGGGTGCTTTGGGGTCTAGAGATGAGACTGGGCTATATAATACTAAATTCAAGGGGCATTGCTCCTCAACACACAAACTAGCTGCTCTGTGTCACCCAATGCATAAAGTAGCTGCTCTATACTCACTGACGTACTGGTACAGTTTCAGAGGAGGTTTTATAATGAAAATTAAATTTGTAGGTGTCTGGGTCTATACAAGGTACTGCTAACCACCACCACATGATAGGCAGTGGTATGCAAAGGCTACAACTTTATACGGGTGCTTAAACCACAGAAAACCAGTTTCTAAGTCCTCTGGCCAAAAAAGAAAATGACTACTCTTGCAACTACCTTGTGTGTTTCCTATCTTAGATAGACCAGGCCACAACCTATTGTCAGTAGATGGACTATCCTAGTTCCTATAATGTAAAAACACAGAAAAGATTGCTTGAGAGTGTAATACTACCATAAAACAACTCAAACAAACTACTTGGACAAGGTGATTTCAAGCATTGGGACTTCTAAAATTAATCTTCTTCTTCTTTTGGATGTTCTTTTTAGAGGTCACCACAGCGAATCATCTGTTTCCATTTCATCCTGTCCTCTGCATCTTGTTCTGTCACACCAACCACCTTCATTTCCTCTCTTACCACATCAATAAACCTTGTCTTAGGCTTTACTCTTTTTCTCTTGCCTAGCAGCTCCATCTTTAGCATCCTTCTTCCAATATACCCAGCATCCCTCTTCGGCACATGTCCAAACCAGTGCAATCTAGGGACCCTAAAATGAATAAGAATGCAAAATCAACAAATAAAGCAGTAGCTCTCTAAAACAGTTAAATGAAGTGCATAATAATAAAATGAATCTCTTATTTGCCAAGGATGGAGCAGTATTAATTCAGGACCCTCTCAGAGTGCAGCGAGGGTACCAAGCAGATGACTATATGGAAATTTGTAGTAACATACTTTTATTCAAGAGTAACATTGGTTTACTCTGTGGACACCCAGTATTATGGATCTATGAAAAACAATGAGTGGGAAAAATACTTAAATACTTAAACAACAGGCAATAGCAATGAAAGAGAGAGGGAGGGAGGGACTTTCAAAGTCAGATTAGTATAGGGGGCAGACACCAAAGACACAACCTTTTAAAGCCACAGCAGGACAAGGGTGAGAAGAATATTCTCTTTCCCCGGGGAAGTTGAAATCTTGGAGTTAATATATATAATCAGCAAATGTTGTGGAGTGGTAGGCAGACTTGGACCCCTGCAAAAAGACTGTTGTTTTTCTCTGTTCCCGTGTAATCCCCAAACAGTGCATACCACTTGTTGACCTCTTGATGTTAGTTTAGTATTGACACCTCTGTCAACTACTTTAAACAAATTTGTTATATACAATTGAAGATTTATCCCTTCACTGTCTGCATCAGTGTGCAAAGAAAAATCAGACACACTAGAAGTGACTGTAGTAATAGCCAGAGTAGGAGACCACGTAAGTTATAATCTCCCTTTTTTGTTTAGGTGTAACAAATCTTTATTATAATTGCCCTTATCATCATGTATTCTGCATTGAATGCCATTTATTTAAAAGTGAAATTATTGACCGCAACCTCAGAGTGTGTACTTGCACCTGTGCCCCAGGGGTCAAAAATGTACTTAAATAATCTTTAAGTAATTATAGATGCTGTACCATGGAATTTAGCCTTTTGATATGGAAAGTTAAATTTTGAAAAGCTGTAGAAATGTTAGCACTGGTGCCCTTCTTGTTACACCCCAAAGCACCTTAATTGGGATCCACTATTTTGAAACATATTACATCATCTGTATCCTTTAGTAGACTGGTCACAGATGATGAATGGCCAGATGGTGTTGTCATCATTTAAGGAAGTAATTGCAATATTTAATTTCAGTTCAAGCAATTCCATCCAGAAAATGACTTTTAAGCTATTTCTTGAATTGCTGGTTACCTATAATGAGGAAAAAAACTTATGGTAAATAACAAAATCTACTGAAATGTACTGAGACTGCTAAAATGGGAGTGGTGCATCTAGCTAATACCATGACTGGTTGACATCTGTTTAGTCAACACAGTTTGATCAACTAAGCAGAATGTTGACAGGTGTGCGAGGTCCTTTATATTATGAGATCTTGGAGTTATTATCTATATTTTGCAGGGGATGCATCCCCTGCACAAGGTTGCAAAAATGTTTTTTATGTTTTTTCTTTTTTTTTTTTTTACTTTAAGGATTTGCATGCGCCAAGGCTATTGCTCAGCATAAATGTAGAAGCATGCTGACATTCACATTGTTGAGGTTTTTTGGTTTACAGTGTGACTGTAGACATTTGGGTGTTACAGTTATAGTCAGTACACATGTTAAAATGTATAATGATAACAGTCAGCACTAACTGCTACGTGCTAAGTTTTAGGAAGACCCGCAAGTTCATAAGAAAGTCCTTAAAGCTACACTAATGGTAGAGGGTCTGTATACTGAAAGGCATAATAATGTGGCAAGACTGTTTTATTGGGGATTGTGCAAGCATCGCAGTACTGAAGTAGCTAATAAGCACTGGAAGCATAAGGTACAAAGCTTGATAGAGAATGATGAAGTTTATGTCGCATGGGATCTCCCATTACCAACAGTTCAAAAAACTAGATGTGAGTAAACCAGATATAATTGTGCATGAAAATTGCTACACCCAGTGATCACAGTGTCTTACATACCGAGAGACGCAAAGTCAAAAATATCAGGATATGCACGCAGAAATGACAGTAATGTGGAAGATGGATACCCAGACAGTTCCAATAGTAGTAGAAGCAATAGGTCTGATAAAAAAGAACTTACAGTCTTATTTAGATAATTTACTGATACATGTAACTCTGTATGAATTGCAAAAGGAGTCAGTTCTGGGCATATTGCAGGTGCTGGGAAGAGCACTTTTGGCTAACATCAAAGACTGACACAATATTAATTTCACAAACTTTAATCGTACTTTGACTTAGCAATGGGGTCCATTCCTGTCATGGTATTAGAAACTCAAAAGAGTTGGAGAAATTAAACAGCTAGACTGGATAGTGCAAACAATGCAATGTAGCAGTAGCCAAGAAGCATTGGAAACATGAACCACAAATTATTAGAGAGAATAATAAAGTTTCTATCATAAGGGCTCACTCTTTACTAACAGTTCAAAAAACAGGTACAGAAGACCATGATTAATAGAAAAACGTATCGCTGATCACCGAAATTGCTACAAATGGTCATTACACTGATTTACATACAGAGATACACAAAGTCATAAAATACCAAGATTTGATAGCAGAAATTAGAGCAATGTATAAGAAAAATACCCAGACAGTTCCAACAGTAGCAGGAGCAATGGGTCTAATAAAAAAAAGTATTTACAGTCATACATAGATATGTTACGAATACACATAACCCTGTATGAATTAAAGAAGGAGGCGATTCTGGGCACATTACAGATGCTGAGAAGAGCAATCGGTTTACTATTAAAATTTCGAACGGCACTCCGTCGACTGTGCTATAGTCGGCAACGGAAGTTCGAAAACGTCGAATGTTGAAGTCAAGAAATCAATCTAGGAACGGTTTTAACATGGGTCGAGGTAGGTGTAGAGTATTATTCTGAACTACAAACATCTCCCCTACCTCGACCCATGTTAAAATCCATTCCTAGATTGTTTTTTTGAGTTCGCAATTATCATTTTCGAACTTCCGTGTTCGACTATAGTACAGTCGACGAAGTGCCGTTCGAAATTTTAATAGTACACCAAGCAATCTTAGCTAACATAAAAAACTGAAGCAATACTAATGTCATAAACTCTAATCATACCCTGACTTAGGAAAGAGGGCTGTTTGTGTTACTGTATTAGAAACTAGAGAACTGGAAAAATTAAACTGTTAGAATGGAGAGATGAAATCAGTAAGCATTTCTTGAACTGAATTCATCCTCAAGACTTGCTGAGTACCTTCATGTTGTGGACCTTGTTTTTACAACATATCACCAATGCAACACTGATATACAGACTGAATTTTATATATCATGGAAAATTATAGGTAAAAAAAGTAAAAAAATAAGACTGGATGCACAAGTCCCAGGATAAAAAAAGAGCACACTTCTGGAGCATGTATTGTTATCAAGGCTGAAAAAAATTAGAAGTGTAGAATCTTCAAGGCTTGCTATTACAGGGTTAGGGCAGGATCAGAGGGAGAGTGCCCCCTCTTTTAGAAAGCATAGAGATTATAAAGTGGAATGTTGAGGACAACAAAGAAATTAAGTAGTCTTACTATTATGCAATAAAACTCAAGGTTTCCCAGAGAGAGAATATGTAAGAGAAACAGAAAATCTATAGATAAAAAAATAAATTCATTAGTGCAACAGATAAAAGAAATAAACTGAAGAAATGTGCACAGACTGGGATAAATATGCTGTTGGAAAAGCAAAATCCAAATGTAAAACAAAATGACCAATGGAATAACACACTAGCTAAAGATAAAAACTTGTTTTATTGCCAAACAAATAAAATAGGTAAGTGCATTCACTTTCGCTTCATCAGACCATATACACAGTGAGAAGAGCAACCTTTACTTATAGGCAATCCAATTACTAAGCAACCAATCACATGCTAACGGTCACAGTTAAAGGAGAAAGACATAATAAAACCACAGCTTGTGTAAAATTGTATACATATCTGCAGAAACTGCATACAGAAAAAAATGCATACAAAGAGAAATTCAACATGCAGAAAAAAATCAATGTCATAAAACAAACGCATAGAGACAACAATATAAAAACAAAAATAATCAAAAAATATAAAAAAGGTCTTTTAACTCCTAAGACTATGTCCCTTCAGAATGGGTCTAAGTGGGACTTTATCATTAAGTCCACTACCCTGATCAGCTCTCTGTCTTATCATCCATCTAACCTCCCTGGTTCATGGTTATTGACAGAATTTATCCCAGCATTAGAGGAGGTGACATCAGGAATCTAACCAAAAGACATCTCATCTACTTTTTGTGGATGATTTAAAATTGTATAGTTCATTAGATGAAGATTTGATACCACAACAACAAATGGTTAAATGTTCTTAGATGGTATAAGAATAACATTTGGTCTTCATAAATGTGCAAAAGCAACATTTTATAAAAGGAATGCTGCAGCACCAAGTAAATATCAACCTGGGACAGGAATGTGATATAAAAGAACTTCATGAGAAGGAAGATTATAAATACTTGGAAATAGATGAAGGGACAACAATAAAACTTGAACAAATTAAAACAAAGCTTATTAATGAATACTTCAAAACACTAATACTCATATTGAAAATATTCTTTACATCTGGGAATAATTTTAAGGCTATTAATCAATTTGCTCCTCCTGGTCTAACTTACAGCTTTAGTATGATTGATTGACCCCAAAAAGTACTGAATCAGTTGGACAAGAAAACACAAAAAAATTCTTAATGCTTATCAAATTATATATAATATCTGTGACATACCAAGATAAAAAGCTTTAATTCTGAAGTCTGGTTCTTGTCTTCTATCTTGTAAAGAAGGAGGCAATTTTGTGCATATTTTAGATACTGAGATGTGTTGTGACTAAAATCAAGGACAGAAGCAATACTAATTTCATGAACTTTAATTATGCCCTGACTTAGGAATGGGGTCCATTCCAGTTATGGCATGTTAACAAAAAACACTTCAAGAAATTAAACCTAGAAAGACTACAAAATATAATAGAGATGCAGATGAGTATGGGAAAAATATTTCCTTTTTCATGGAAGAGAAAGAAAAGAACTGTTTGTTTTGCTGTTGATAAGATCAATTGGAATCAAAGAGAAAAGTTAAATGCAGATGTCTGTGCTGCTGCTGCTTCTGCTGCCAAACCTGAGGTCTGATTAATGCACTAAACTTTGCAGACTATTAACCTTTTCAGCACTATGTATTAACTTTTCTGCAGTTACTACTAAAATAACTTGTCTATATAACAGACAACACATACAATAATGTCACAATTTGCAGGCTTTATTGTATCAGATTTAATTTCTCACGCAGCATAAATAATGTTCTCCAGTGTAGCAGATCTAACAATACTCAGATCTAACATCATGAGGCTGAGCTCTCTCATCTCAAAACAGGTGTAACCAGTCAGGAAGAGAAGGTAACCTCACACAACACAATTCCAGTATCACATAGTCCCACCAATACAGCAAACCAAACACATAAAACACAAAAACATGCTCGGAGGCTCTAAATAAAAATCTACCTAAGCAACAGAGACCTCCAAAGCAGACATCCAAGCAAACGCTACCCCAACACAAAACACGTACAACACATAGCACACAAAGTCAGTGTGCCAAGCAGTCTCAGCCCTTAAGGCTGAATAACACACCTGATACTCTTGTAATAGGTGACTCTATTGTCAGACACACTGACGTCCCGCTCACCAGGCTGAATAAAGAGAAGGTCACAGTGAGCTGCCTGTTGGGCGCTAGGATCCGCCACATAAAGCAAGCACTCAGGTCACTCCAAAGCAAATACAAATATGACTCAGTCATTGTACATGCTGGCGTGAATGACCTGAGACGTACCTCCCTCAACTACATGAAAAGAGACATAGAGGAGCTCTCTGATCATGTAGCCCAGGCCGGTATGACCCTGACCTTGAGAAGCATCTTACCCTCACCTAGAATGATGCCACAGTATAAAGACAAAATGATCGATTTTAACAATTGGCTAAAATTTTGGTGTCATTCAAAGGGGATCCAGTGTCTGTCAGCCTGGGATGACATGCTCGACAAGCCACGTTGCTTCACTAGGGATGGCTTGCACCTGTCACCCCTGGGCTTTCGGATATTGGCAAAGGCTCTTGCCACCCCCACAGTGCCTTTTTTAGGCAAGGCTCAAAAGTCAAACCAACCTCCATAGACAGCACAAGGAACAAGAAACTAAGGGTAATGCTGCTAAATGCCAGAAGTCTTAACCTCAAGATGCATGCACTCGAAGCTCTCCTCAGTATGGAGAGCATCGATATCTGTGCAGTGACAGAAACCTGGTTCAAGGCTCAAGAGAGCACCCCAGCACTACCAGGTTATACCTCATATCATGCTTTTCGGCCTCAAAACCCAGACCGAACCACAAAAGGAGGGGGAGTTTCCATATTTATCAAGGATATCCACACCTCCAGGTTAGTGGCATTGCACGAAGTATCGGAGACCATCCATGTGCTACTGACAGTGGGCAAGACTGCTTTTCAGTTTATAGCATCCTACAGGCCACTCTCTCAAAGTCAGGAATCCCACTCAGCTTTCCTGAGAACACTGGAGAACAGGAAGATCTCTCTGAACACCATTATATTGGGCGACTTCAACTACCCAAACATAGACTGGGAGCATTACTCAAGCCCCAGCACCTTAGCCCAAAGGTTCCTGGAATTTATAAACTCAAATGTTATGGAACAACTAGTCACCACTCCCACAAGAGGGGAAAACATGCTAGACCTGATCATTACCAACATGGGAACTCTATGCTCCATACCAGAAGTATATGCCTCATTGATAAGATCAGACCATAAATTAATTTCACTGGATATCCACATCCCGACCCCACCCCCAGCCCAGAAAACCACAGTGAAAAACTTGTCAAAAGCGAACTTCACACTTCTCAAAACCGAAGTGGAATCCTCCAAGGCCCCAGAACCAGTGGAAACTACGGCCCAAACTGCAGAATCCTATATAAACGCACTCTACGGACATCTCCAGGAATGCATGGATCATGCTATCCCAAACAAAAAGCAAGACCCAATCATCCAAAGCCAGGCGTCCAGTCTGGTGGACCCCAGCCATAAATAAACTGTACAACAGAAGGAAGAAGCTACTACATGATAGAGCAAAATCCCTAAAAGGAAAGGCATCTCTGATCAGTACTAGCAAAAAATTATGATCCCTCATAAAATCCTCCAAGACCAGCTTCGAGAGAAAAATTGCACAGGACACTAAAGGCAATCATAAGGCTTTTTGCAGTTATGTTAGGTACCTGGGATGCAACTCCCAGACTTGTTCTGAGTTGATTCTAAACGAAAAAAAAATACACTGAACCCACAGACATCGCCAATATCCTGGCAGACAGGTTCAGTGCAAACTTCTCCCCCCCCTCCCCCCCAAAAGAGCAAATATCTATCCCGGCAGAGTGCAGCCTTCCAAACATCTCTGATGCTCAGGTGAAGGCCGCCCTCTCCAAAGCAAAAAACACTGCTTCCATGGGGCCAGATGGCATCCCGGGTTGCGTCCTACATGAACTTCAAGAAGAACTAATCCCTCAAGTAAAACTGCTGTACAATCTCAGCCTCACTACAGGATATGTGCCCAAAGAATGGCATACAGCAACAGTGGTCCCACTCCACAAAGGTGGCGCCTCTGTGGACCCTGGAAACTATCGCCCCATAAGCCTGACTAGCCTGATCTGCAAGGCTATGGAGAGGATAATCATGGAACTCATAAACAAAGACATTGGGGACCTACAGACACTAGATCCTACCCAATTTGGCTTTGTCAAGGGCAGATCCTGCCTTTTGAACCTGGTCGACTTCTTCGAAACAGTCACCCAGGCCATAGATGAGGGGAAGGTAGTCCACACAGCCTATCTGGACCTTGCAAAGGCATTTGACACAATACCCCACTCAGGCATCATAGATAAGCTATCCAGCCTAAATATAAACCCCTATGTCACAAGATGGGTCGCAAACTGGCTCAAAGACAGAACCCACAGAGTCAGAGTTGCTGGGGCCATGTCAGACTCGAAACCGATCACAAGTGGCATCCCACAAGGTTCTGTCCTGGGACTTCTCTTGTTCGGTATTTACTTTTTTGAGGTACAGGCCAACGTGGGAGGACTATGGCTCACCAAGTTCGCAGATGACTGCAAACTGGGTGCCATAATCGACTCTCCAGCTGACACAAACATCCTTCAAAAAGGTCTTGCAGAGATGGATAACTGGTGCCAGAGCCATGGTCTAAAGCTAAATGCCAAAAAGTGTATAGTCATACCCTTTGGCAAAAACAATGTGCCTACAAATTACCACATAGGTGGTAACCCATTAAGTACAGAGAAAGTAATTAAGGATCTGGGGACCCAAGTTGATAGCAATCTCTCCTTTGACAACCACATTGCCAAAGTGGTTAGAAAGACCTTCTACATAGCCCACCTCATTATGAAAGGATTCACATCTAGATCAAGAGAGGTAATCGTGCCCCTTTATTCATCCCTCATCAGGTCCATTATAGAATACAATTCCCCCTTTGGGATGTACCTTACCTGACACCTGCAGCAATTAGAAAGACCCCAAAAGTACCTCAACAGGAGGATCAAGGGACTCAGATGCCATATGCTGCTCGGTTAAAAAAACTCCAGCTCTACCCAGTTGCATACCGCCTACTTCGAGGTGCTCTATGCCTGACATATAAAGCTATGTCCAACCCAGAATTAATGGACATGCACCACCTCAGTAAATCTAAATCCCTTAGAGCCACGCGCTCGAGGGACTTGAACCTCAGCACAGAAATAAATAGAACATGCTGGAGGGACAGATTCATAACCCAGAGTCTCCCTTCGCTCTGCAATAGAATTCCAATTCATGTTAGGCAGAGCACCTCACTGACTCTCTTCAAGAAGAATTTTGATGAGTGGATGGGGGATCGTAGGTTTGTCCCTGGGATTACTTCCGTGTCACTATTAGACAGAGGCACAGTAAGCTAAACTTTAAAAAGGGCACAGTATACTCAAATCAAGGGGTGGTGTAAGCCAAACACAATCGGGCTAGGCTTATAAATGCCCCAGGGCAGATAGCCTAGTATGAACCTATGAACCTATGCACTTTTAATGTCCTTTATATACATTCTTCTGTACCATCCGGATCTTGTCCATGAAACAGTCTGTTGCTGTTAATACCTTTGGAATTCTTCTGATGTCATGCAGTCTGTTGTTAAGCTACTCAAGGTGAATAAACTTTCAGGGAGTATTTTCTATTGTGAATGCTTTTGTATGAAAGCAGTCTTCCCATTCTCCCTGCACCTGGTCTCTTATATGTTTGTACCAAGTATCGGACATTCTGTAATACATTCAGCTGGATGCCTTGAGTCTATATCAGTTCTGCGAAAATCCATTTCAGCCAATATCCAAAGAGTGACACATATTAATTTAACCGCGAATAGCCCGAACGCACTAAACTGTGAAATTTAAAACATAGAATGGTCATAGTCAGCCAACCTCACCACCTGCTACATACTACCTACCCAAACAAAATAAATAAACCACATACATACACTAAACAAACCCTACTCCAAACCCTAAAGTAAAGCACCACAACCCAACTTCACACCCTACTTCTAACCCTACACTAAACCCCACATACACAACTATCTATGCACTCTCCTTAACCCGTTCCTAACCCTAAGGACTGTAACTCTTAATTTTCAGAAAATGACTCTGCAGTTGTCATCTTACCCATAATGCAACTCTATCCTGTTGTGTAAGAATCAGTACAACTTTTCCAGCTCTTCCATATTACAGATTAGAAACTGATGCCACTGATACCATTACCCTAACTAATACTGTAAGGCACCTACAAGTTATACTTAATGCATCATTCTCTTTCACATAGCAAATTATGCAAAGTAATAAAATGCAACCAACTGCCAGACAGCCACTAAAAGACCAAGTACTCCTTTACTTTCTCCTCATTACATAAACTAGTGTCCTGTTTGGTCCACCCAATACTTTTTATGGCCCTATCATTTCTACAGATTTTGCAAGAGTTCACTTTAACTTACCTGAAGACATCATATGACTAATTACAGCAACTGAAATGCATCAATAAAAGCAGCAGTATATTTTAAACATACTTATTAACTATATCTGCAGAATTCCAATCAAAGGCATAGTGCATCATTTGAGAAAATATTATAGTACAAGAAGGTGCCTGTCTTGCTTTTGGAAGTCTGCAAGAAACCCTAGTTCGAGTTTCTTGCTGTGTGACAATTACGATTTGCAGCAAGTATTTGCTACAGGCATTCTGGTTATGACCATCTGAAACATGGCCATTCAGTAACATTCCAAGAAATGTAGCATATCAGCTTTACAGAGTCATTTATGCTCAGAAATCTTAAATGGAATATGCGATCAGTTTATTATTTTACTGATCACAGGCCATCTGTTACTTGGAAACAGACTGATCCATCCCATTTCATATTTCTTAATTGAACTCTAATTGGTACTGTAATAATGCTTTAATTTATAATGGGCCGGATTCACGAAGGCTTGCACGGAGTCTAAGAGTAGAGTAAGACTCCATGCAGCCAACATGTCTGCTGAGCGATCCAGGAAAAGCCGGCAGGGGCGTGCAACAGAGCTCCCAAAACGAGTCTTAAACGGACAGGGCTAGGCTATGCAAATTGCCTCATTTGCTGCTGAAAGCTATGCAAATGAGGTAAATTTGCGATCCAGGAAACCCGAACCTGTCCGAGTAAGAGTAGTGTTATTTGCAGAAATGTACTCAGTTGACAACTGAATACGGTTCTGCAAATAGCAAAATGGAGCCATGACAGCTCCAAAAAAGGGATGCATCCAGTGAAGGAAGCATGCTAATGGCCAAAAACATGGCCATTGGCAATGTTCACCGATGCAAAATAAAAATAAAATAAATATTTTTTATCCCGATTGCTGATGTTTAAGCATAGTGCAACAACGCGCAAACGCGGTGCACTCTAAAAACCCGAAAAACAAGAATTAAAATCCAAAAATGTGGATTTCATAGTAATACCTAAATTATAATGCAAGGGAATGGCAGTCCGAAGACAACATGGCTACCGAGTAGAGGTTGCTAAGGGGGGGAAGCTCAGTCTAAGACATGTAACCAAGCATTAGTAGGCAATCCTATGCAAATGAGGGTAAGGATAGTGAATCCCAAGTTTGCATAGCAAATGAGCACAGTCAGTGGAGTGTAGGAGTAGGATAAGGGGAGTATCAGAGTAGAAGATAGGTGACATCACGAGGGGGGTATGTATGATAGAAGTGAATCTCATTGGAGCAGAGTGTCATGTGTATGCTGTCAGTTGCCGATCACTGGAAGAGGTGTGTCAACAGGTATCCCAGCTAAAGGCAAGAAATTGAAGGAGTATGCCGTGGATAACACCAAAGTTTCTTGTAGAAGTGCTTGCAATGTGTATGCGCACGTGTGCGTGTGTGTAGAACCGAGTAAGACTGTGTGTGTGTGTGTGCGCTTGTGTGTGCACGTTTAAGCCGGAGTAAGCATGTGTAAGGTTGTATTATGTTGTGTAAGCGCATCTGCACCTGTGTGCGCACGTTTTAGCAAGAATAAGCAAGTGTACGTCCGTGTAAGTATGTGTGCATGCGTGTGAGCCTGTATGCACGTGTTAGCGCTTGTTTGTGCGGCGCTGCCCCCTGAGGAAACAGAAAGGGAAAAGGAAGCACAACAAATAGTAGGAAGCTAACCAGGGAGTACTAGCAGAGCTAGCAGGTGAAACAATCATAATCAGGCAATTACACAGGCAGTACACTAGCCCAGCCCAGCCCAGCACTTAAAAGTCTGCAAACAACTTTCCACAATGTTTCCCACAGAGACACTGCAACACTGCAGAAAGCTAATAGAAGTAAAAACTGAAAAAGCTTTACTGAGACAAAGAAATGTTAGGGGCTGCCATTGCTGTTATAAGGCAACATATGCAACAAGCTGAGGGTGGTGACAATGCAAATGCTGCTGGACAACCCACAGTGAGGAGACGGAGAAGAGTGTACAGGCCCAGGGTAACCTATCAGAGGCTACATGAGCTGGAGATAGTGGAGCACTATAGAGTGGACAGAGACCTCATGCAACAAATTGTTGAGCTGTGCAGGCCACACTTCACACATAGAAACAACAGAGGGGAACCCATCCCAGTGGAAACCAAGGTATGTGTTGGCCTAAGAATAATAGCAACAGGTACCTTCCAGAGACCAACTGGTGATATGATGGGGATATCACAGGCATCAGCATCCAGGTACTACACCAGTTCCTGGATGCCATGTCAGCACATGTCAGTGATCATGTATACTTCCCCAATTCCCATGAGGTACTGGCCAGCAATATGCGGCACTTCCAACAAATAGCCGAATACCCTGAGGTAGTGAGTGCAATTGACTGCAAACATATACGCATCAAAGCACCAGCTGGTGAGCGGGGTATGGTCTACTTTAACCGCAAGGGCTTCCCCTCCATCAACTGCCAGGTTGTGTGTGATGCCCAGGGCATAATACTGAATGTGTGTGCTGGCTGCCCTGGAAGCTACCATGATTCCCATATTTGGCATCTGTCACAGCTGTACCAGACATTTGCCAATGGGGGCATCCCTCAAGGTCACTTAGTGGGGAATGCTTGTTATGCACTGGAGCCGTGGCTGATGACACCCATCAGAAACGCACACACACCTGAATAGGAATGCCATAATGAGGCACATGCACAAACATGAAATGTAATCGAGCATGTGTTTGGGCTGCTCAAGTCACGGTTCCAGTGCCCGGACACATCTGGTGGAGCCTTGCAGTACTCACCAACTACATGTACCCAAATTGTCATGGTATGTGCTATGCTACATAATATGATCCAGCAAAAACAGCTGCAGCAGGACCAGCATAGATCTGGGCCAAACAGCCCCCCACCATTGCCAATGCCATCACAGGCAGACCCTGACCTGGAGGAGGAACAAGCTGAGCCTGCCCCAGTAGGCAGAAGGAGGCATGCCCAGTATGCCCTGGCCTTGGCAAAGAGGCAATGCATAGCACATACACTGGCCCAGTAGGAACCCTGGAAATGATACCTCTCTCTGACATGCACAAAGAGTAAAAGGGATACCTAACATGACACTACCTGTCCTCAAACACGTATAGGGAGTGTAGAATGTGCATCCGACATAGGTAGCCCTGCAGCACCACCCAAGGTATGATTGCCATCTGTTAAGCAATATAAAGCAGTGCTAAACAGCTGTCACCACCAATCAGTACATGTAACCAAAACTGCAAACACTAACTAGCACAACTGTGTTCAATGTTGACCAATATTGCCCAACGTTCAGCAATGTTGGTTAACGTTAATCAATGTTGGACAAGTGTGGTCTACGTTGGGCATGTCCAAACAAAATCCAACATGCTCATATATGCCCACTGGCCCGTAAGCAGTCATGTCTGCTCATTCTGAAAATATAAAGCAGTGATAGGCCTCGAACCCAGGTTACCGTGCACTATAGTCATAGTACTGAACCACTAAACCATGACAATATGTCAATGGTCTGCCTGTATGAAGAAATGTTGAGAGGTCTATGCAAAGTATCACATGGAAACCCTGCAGGCATAGCATACTCCCCATCGAGTTGTGACACAAAGGTGAGCCCTGCAGTAAAAATAGAACTTGATCTTCAACACACAGATAGTATAAATGTCAATAATGCACATGCTCACACACATCTACAAACATAGTGGACTTCAGGCAACAACATAATGAAAGGTCACACTGGGCATGCTCACACACTTGAATAAATGAGAGAAATGTCAGGCAACAAAACACTGAAAGGCGGACCTGGGCATGCTCACACACTTAGGACATGACTGAGTACAGCAGTGGGCCACACATATCCAGCAGTTGCATGTGTTAACCGAGGAACATCACACTATCCACCAGTCTGACATGTGCACACAGTTAAATGACAACAGACACATATATATAATATAGAGGAACCCTGTCAAAACCAATCATGTTCTGCAGATACTCAGGCTGTTCATAGAAAGTGGGAAAGCAAAGAATAAACAAAACCAGCAATCCGTATCATCATTAAACAATGTGCATCCCAAACAGTATCACAGGTCCAGAGGCTGATATTAGGCTATCCATCCTAGGGCATGTCCAAGCCTATCCAGAGTGTGCTTGGCTATTGCAACCCTGTTAGATTAGTAGACCATGCCTGTGATGAGTAGGTCACACAAGATAGCCTATCTACATTTACTTTAATGTGCCCCTGTCTATCAGCAACACAGAAGATATCCCAGGGGTAAACATATGTCCACCCATCCACTTCCCAAGATGTCCCCTGTAGGTAGTCATTGGTGGGCTCTGCGTATGCAGGACTGGGATCCCATTCCACAATGAGTGGAGCCTCTGGGATAGCAATCTGTATGTCCTGCATGTCTTATTAACATCCATGCTGAGGTCTACGTCCCTGGAGCATGTAGCTCCAAGGGATGTGGATAACCTGAGGTGGACCATGTCCATGGCATCAGTGTTGAACATGTCCGTAAATAACAGGCACAGATCACATTTGAGTAGGCATTAAGCGACTGAGTATAGCTGGAGAAATGGTAGCCGAAGTGCACAGGCCATCCGTGTGAGTCCCTAGATGCACTTTATGAGGTGATCTGTGTCCATTACAGTTGCTGCACATGTCGGGTAAGGTACATCCCAACTGGGGCATTGTATCCAAGCATGGGCCTGATGACTATAGGGGCACAATGACCCACGTGATATAGATTTAAAACCTCATGGGATAAGCTGGGCTATACAGAAGGTCTGTCTACCCACATTGGCAATGTGAATGTCAAATGCGAGAGTACTAAGTACTCATGACCGCAAAGCCATAATGACCCCTACAATACATAATGGATTACCACCATTATGGTAATGTGTGGCCACGTTGTAATCCCCAAAGGGGATGACTATGCATCTAATGGCATTTAGCCATAGGCCATGGCTCTGGCACAGTTATCCATCCCTGTGAGACCCCTTTTGAGGATGCCAGTGGCAGCTGGAGGGATGATAATGTCACCCAGTATGCAGTCATCTGCGAATATGGACAGCCATACCCCTCCTGTGATAGCCTGTACATCAGAGACATATCCACTGAACAAGACAGCTAACAGGACTGAGCCTTGTGGGATGCCACGTATAATTGGTGTATATTCAGACACTTGCAATGATTACCATGTGTGTCTCAACCCTGAACCAGTTAGCATTCCATTCTGTGACATATGTGTCAATATCGAAGCTGGTCAGCTAATGTAAAATGTCCGAGTGGGGTAATGTGTGGAAGGTGTATGTGAGGCCCAGGTAGGCCGTGTGGACATCCTTCTCTACATCAATGGAACTGTTAACTGTTTAAAGAAGTTGAACAGGGTCAAGAGGCAGGATCTGCCCACAACTAAGGTGAGATGTGTAGGATCCACTGTCAGTATGTTCCCGATGTCTATGGGTATAACTGCCATGATGATATGCTCCAAAGCTTTGCAGGCCAGGCTAGCTAGGCTTATAGGACAACAGTCTCCATGGTCCACTGTGCCACCAACCCTGTGGAGTGGGAACACTGTTGCAGTACGCCATTCCATGGGTACACAGCCAGTAGTGACTCTGAAAATGAACAGTGGCCTACTGTGTGGGTTATGGTCATCATGAAGCTTATGTAACACACAGGCTGGGACACTGTCCGGTCCCATTGATGCAGTGACGTCTGCTCTGGATAGGGCAGCACACACCTGTACATCTGTGATGTCTGTGAGGCTACATCCTGTTGGGATGGACAGCAGCTGTGTAGAAGGGATGGGGGTGGAGACATCTGCACCAAACCTGTCTGCCAGGATGTTAGCAATGTCTGTGGGTTAGTGTATGTATAGTCAATATGTAGTAACTCACAGCATATCACTGAGTTTCCACCCAGGTTCCCGACAACACCAAAGAAGGCCTTGTGATTGCCCTCAGTGTCCGTTGCAGATCACTGTTAGCAGCAGTCCTTACATGAATACAGGAATGACCATAGCCATCTGCCAGTACTGATCAGAGATGTCCTCCCATGTTGGTAATGTGCTCTATCATGTAGAATCCTCCCCCTCACATTGTATGGCCTATGAATGTCTGGGGTCCACCAGACAGGTCCCCTGCCTTTGGAGAAGTGTTACATGTTGAATCTGTGATAGCACAATCCATGCATTCCAGTAGGTGTCCGGGGAATGCGTACGTAAATGTATCAGCTGTCTGAGCTGTACTTACCACTGTCCCAGGGCCTTCGTGGGATACAACCTCAGTTTGTAGAAGTGTGACGTCCGCTCTGAGAAGTCCCACACAGTGATAACTTGCTATGGGTGTGGGAACAGGATATGGATGTCCAGTGAGATAAATGTATGGTCTGATCTCGCCAATGAGGGGCATACTTCTGGTGTGGAAGATAGAGTCCCCATTCCGGTGATGAGCATGTCCAATATGTTCTCTCCACCTGTGGGTGTGTTGATAGGGTGTGCCATAGCATTTGAGTGAATATATGCCAGCAACAGTTGTGCGAGGGTGTTGGTGCCTGTCTAGTATTCCCAGTCACAGTTAGGGTAGTTGCAGTTACCCAATACAATGTTGGTTGGAGAGACCTACATATCCCCCAGTGTTCCCAAGAATACTGAGTATGGTACCTGGGTTAGGGAGGGTGGACTATAGCAGGCTACAAACTGAAAGGCAGGTATGCCCACAGTCAGTTGCACATGAACGGTCACAGATGCTTCATGCAGTACTAATAACTGGAGGTGTGTGTATCTGTGATGCATATGTATACACCCTCAGTAATGCTGGCCGGTCTGAGTCATGTGTCCGAAATGTATGGTATGAAGAACAACCTGGTAGTGCTGTTTTGCTGTCATGAGCCTGAACCAGGTGTCTGTCACTGCACAGATATTGACATCGCCCATACTGAGGGGAGTCCTGTGTGTGCACCTAAGGGTTAGACAGCAGGTGTTGTGCAGCATAACCCTTAGCGTCCATTACCTGGTAACATGTATGGAGGTGGGTTGTGTCATGAGCCTTGCTTAAAAAAAGCCACTATGGGGGTGTCAAGAGCCTCATTCAGTATACGGTAATCTAGGTGTGACAGGTGCAGGCCACCCATAGCGAAGCTACACGGCATGTCGAGCATGTCATCCCAGGATGACAGACACTGGATCCCCTTTGAATGACACCAATATGTCAGCCAACTGTTATAAGTGATCAGTTTGTCTGTATACTGTGACATCAGTTCTGGTGAGGGTATGATGCTACGCAAGGTCAGGGTCATACTGTCCTGAGCGACATGAACAGAGAGCTCATCTAAGTCACATGTCATGTATTCCAGGGAGAAACGTCTGAGGTTATCCACACCAGCATGGACAATGATGGAGCCATACATGTACTTGCTGTGGAGTGACCTGAGTGCATGTGTCATGTGTTGTATATTGGCACCCGGCAAACAGCCCAAAGTTACCTTCACCTTGTACAGCCTGTTGAGTGGGACGTTAGTGTGTCTGACAATTAGAGTCACCCATGAGAAGTATATTAGGTGTGTTCCTTAGCCCTAAGGGCAGTGACTGTGTGGCACACTGACTGTGTGAACTATGTGATATGTGTGTAATGTTGTGGGGTAGCGGTTGGTAGTGAGACTGCTTTGGAGGTCACCGCTGCTCAGGCTGTGTATACGTAGAGCCTCCGATGTGTGGTAAGCTATTGTCTGTGCTGTCACAATAGGTCTATGTGAGACTGTAGTTTTGGTGTGTGTGGTTACCTTCACCACCCGATAGACCGTGCCAGGCACGGGTCATGAGAGCCCAGCCACCTGTTCATCTATATAGTTGCATCCCTCCCATATAACTGAGTTTGTTGTGAAGAGGAGAGGGTTGTCTGTGTACATGAGGCAGTCGTACAATTGCGGAAAAAGTCCAATAATCACATGCCAGAGTGGAGAGTACACAAGACACTGACCAACGGACATGACGGGATATCAAGATGACATACTCTGTTGACCGTTCACATAGGATCAGTAGGGTGGTAAGTGTGTAAAACAGCTCAACAGGGATGAAGTGCTCATGTGTGTCTGTGTTACTGAAAGATCATCTGCGAATGAGTCACGACAGAACCATGACACTGCCTTTAGATATGTCATTTATAGCAATGTACACCTATATATGCCATGAGTCAGGGACAACTGTACCTGACTGACTATGCCAACAACCTGTCAGACAGGCCCATACATACATACATACCCACCTCCCACTGACAAAAGGCCCTATCATCATAGCAGGAAATAACTGATGTGGAATGGGTATACAGCACCACCCAAAGCCAAATTCATGGCCTCAATTGGATTACATACTTCCCCTATATGTGACATAAGTGAATTACAGAACAAACATACCCTGTACCTGAACAGTCTGTCCAGCCCCTCCCACAGTACTGGATCTGACACCGTTGAATGTGTTACAGCAACATATGGCACACCCCACAGGTGTTGGTGCACAGCAGACCATGGGAACTAATGTCCCATAAGCCTATGATGTCTGTACTGCAAGGCCATGCAGTCCATCATGATTGAAGTCATGAACAGAGCTATTGCATGCTGACAAACACACAACCCTACCAACCGTGTTATGTTCATGGGCAGAACATGGTTCCCACACCTGCTGGGCTGTTTGCAAGGCACCCACCCAGGACATATATCACTGTAAGGAGGTACACACATCTCACATAGACTCTGAATAGCCCCTACTCAACATACCAGACATGTGTCATATCCACAAAGCAACAATATGTGCATAAATATGTATCGTCATATGAAGGAATGATAATTTGTCCACGGAGAGATCACACAAGGCATGAATAGTGGAGTCCTCTACAAGCTGGTAACACCTGCTGACCCACGTGGATCATTCCTGGGATTGCATTAAACTAAGTGCACACATATTACCATGTCCAGTCTGATGATGCCAGCAACCTACAAATATAGCAGGAGACTAGAAGCCACTCAGTAAAGCATATAGCGCATCGTGTAAATGTGTATTTCACTAGTATCATAACATAGATAGGTAGGGGTTGAATTCTGCAAATGCTGATTGTATGTGTGTGCGGGTGTGTATGTACGTGTGTGATTCCTTTGAGAAGCGTGTCCTTTTTGGAGCCTAGCAAAACACATTCACAGAGGTAGATTCCCCTTTGTCAGATCAGATGATGTCAGTATCCCACAAATACAGCAGTGGAAACATAAGCACCCAGTAAAACATATAGCACACCATGTTAATGCATATCTCACATGTAGCAAAGCCTAGTTAGGTAGGGGTTTGAATCCTGTGAATGCAGAGTGTATGTGAGTGTGGGGTGTTTATGTATGCATGTGTGTCATATATCTGAGAGGAATGTTCTTTTTCGAGCCTAGCAAAACACATTCACAGAGGTAGATTCCCCTTTGTCAGATCTGATGATGTCAGTAACCGACAAATACAGCAGTGGAAAAATCAACACCCAGTAAAGCATATAGCACACTGTGTTAATGTGTATCTCACAAGTAGCAAAGCATAGATAGATAGGGGTTTGAATCCTGCAGAGTGAGTGTGGAGGTGTTTATGTTTGTATGTGTGTGATCCATCTGAGAGGAGTGTCCTTTTCTGGAGCCTAGCAAAACACATTCACAGAGGTAGATTCCCCTTTGTCAGATCTGATGATGTCAGTAACTCACAAATACAGCAGTGGAAACATACACACCCAGTAAAATATATAGTGTGCCATTTTAATGCGTATCTCCCAAGTAGCAAAGCATAATTAGGTAGGGGTTTGAATCCTGCAAATGCACAGTGTGTGGGGCTATTAATGTATGTATGTGAGTGATCGATCTGAAAAGTGTGTCCTTTTTGGAGCCTAGCAAAATATATTCACAGAGGTAGATTCCCCTTTGTCAGATCTGATGATGTCAGTATCCCACAAATACAGCAGTGGAAACAAACTCCCAGTAAAGCATATAACGCACCCTGTTCATGTGTATCTCGCAAGTAGCAAAGCATAGGTAGATAGTGGTTTGAATCCTGCAGAGTGAGTGTGGGGGTGTTTATGTTTGTATGTGTGTGATCCATCTGAGAGGAGTGTCCTTTTCTGGAGCCTAGCAAAACACATTCACAGAGGTAGAGTCTCCTTTGTCAAATCTGATGATGTCAGTATCCCACAAATACAGCAGTGGAAACGTATACTCCCAGTAAAGCATATAGCGCGCTGTGTTAAAGCGTATCAAACAAGTAGCATAGTTAGGTAGGGGTTAGAATCCTGCAATACCTAAGCGTGTGTGTGTGTGTGTGTGTGTGAAACCATTTATGAGTGTGTTGTGGGTTTTGCTTTTACTAATGTATGACATATCAGTAAAACAACAGTACGTGTAATGCACACGCCAGGTATCTGTGTGGGAAATACTCAGAAGTACATGTGACCTCAATTGTTAACTGTGTGGCAAAGACATCGATGTACATGTGACCGCAATCAGCCTTATACACTAATACATCTGTTACCATTGACAGTCTCTGCTGCTGCTTCACAGACCGTAGGTCACATATGTATGTATGTGACATGGCCGGCCACTGTAGGGATCTGTGCCCTAGGACATCCGTGTCACACACACATGTGACAGTTTGTATAGAATAGTGTGGGTGAGGGGACATGCCTGGGCCATATCACAGACATGTTCAAACACAACACAGTCCGACAATAATGGGCATCCAGTATAGGTGTACAACATCTCTGTGGATATGCATACGGACCCCTCATTGCTTATGGTATACACTGACGGACATCAGCATATGTTAGGGACTGTGGATATCAGAGGACAGATGGCATCACATGCGGCTGTACACACACATCTGTACCCCTGCTACATGTTATGGGCTACTACCAATGTGGTACTGTCAGGATACCATGACTATTAAATGTGGATGACTATGCTATAGGTGGCTCATAGTTTCACAGCATGGGTTGGTCAACAGGTATCTGTCTGTATGTTACTCATGTGGAGGATGAGTGTCTAAGCCGGGGAATGCATTGTAGGCCACTGTATGCATTACTAGATATGGACGGACATATCCCTAGTGTGTCTGCCAGTACCTAGGATGGACACATGCCTACAAGAGTTGTCATGGGAATGTGTGGCAGTCAATAACACTGGTAACCGTTATAGTATAGTACCGGAAGGATTCATATGCTACTGTGTGCCCTACAGCTGTGTCAGTTGTCAAAACATCATGCAAAAATTGGTTCAGATCAGGCTGTTGAGAACATGTACACTACCAGAATGCAAAACAATGACCAATATCAACACTACCACCCACAGCATAGTGTCAAACCATGTCATACACACATGTGTACCCAAGGTGTAACATATGTGTAGTGAAATGCATACTGGCCACAAATAGGACATACGAAGTGTTAACACTGTGTGATACAGGGCATGTCACCCTTCCCATGTGTCCTCCATGCACATACATGCAGACAGTGCACCTCCACCATGTTCACAAATGTACACCTGCAAATCTGTACAGCATACCTCACACACGTACCGGCCACTCACCAACACATGCTTCCAGTAACATACATATCAGCCAAGTGGCACGTGCACAGACAATCCATGTTTGGATTTAACCCTAGTGTAAACAATACTACATTGATATCCCTGGCTGTAATGTATCATGCCTGCTCAGATATACCTACAAGGATAGCATTACACTTTACTGTTGACAAAATGCTAACATTGCTACACTGCTATGAGGTCACCCTGTGCATCAGCACCATGTTAGCCTGTTCCTGCATCACAGTCACAGATGACAGGAGGTGGCACAGTATCATCATATGCACAGGGTGTGTAATTGGTTTGCCAGAGCATGACATTGACCCATCCAACCGACATGTGTGTGTGTGTGTGTGTGTGTGTGTGTGTGTGTGTGTGTGTGTGTGTGTGTGTGTGTGTGTGTGTGTGTGAGGAAAACAGCACAGTATTGGTCAGTGATGATGTGATGTGTGTGTGTATGTGTTGGCCCTAGGTGTTAGAATTATGTGTGTGTGTGTGTGTCTGCATACGCACAGTTCCCCCTTGTGGCTGCCTAATACGGGAGGTGGTGGAACAGCCACAGACTGTACCTGCCAGGCTGTACAGATCACTGTCTCTGGCCATGGACACGGTACCTGTGCCTGGCAGGGGTGACACGGACAGTATCGGGTACTATGACAGACTGGGTACTATCGTCAGAGGCAGAGGGATGTTGACTGGACCCATGTCCCTGCTGGGAATGGCCAGAGTCATGTGCACGTGGTCGTCTAGGATGGTCTAGCGACAGGCCAGCTCCAACAGTGTTGGGGCTGGTACTGCCACTACGGGAGTGGCTGGGAGTTGTGTGCCATCCGTGACGACTACCAGCCGATGAAGTTGCTGGCATACATCCACGTCGACATCCCAGCTGTCCTGCACTGTCCTGGTGCATGGGCATCAGATTGCGGAGGACATCTAGTGTCTCCCCCCAACGTCTATCAATGACCTCGGTGTAATTAAGTATGGCACCGGCAAGGTCATGGATACTGTCATTGATAGAGGTATTGTGGGCCCTCTGCACCCTAAGTCCCTGCCTGGTGTACCGTTCCATACGTGCCTATGCCTGCATTACAGCCGTGAACATACCTGAGGTTGTGAGACCTGTGGGGGCACGTCTGCCAGGGGCATTATGACTAGCAGTGCTTCCACGGGAACCCCTGGACATATGTCTATGTGGTACCATTCCAATTGTCTGGGCATGGCTGCTGTGTGGGGTTGCATGTGCCATTGATACCACATCATCCTGGTCAATGACTACCATATGCTGTTCAAATTGTATCCGAAAGCTCTGCTGTGTTTTGTATTAAAGTGTTTTTTTCTTTTGTGTGTCTACCATATGCTGTTCCTCAGCTAAAGCCATTGGTGTCGAGGGATGTATTGGCAGTATGCATGTGCACATAGATAGGGTGGAAAGCTCTTTACTGTCAATTGGCGGACCAACAACGCGCCCTGTCAAGCCTGCCTGTGCCACATCACATGTGTCATCATGTCCACTAGTTGTGGCAGTGACATCAGGTTCCCTGCTTCACTCATCCAACATTACCTCAGGACCTGTGAAAGGGAGACAGGAAACACACTTTAACATCTGTACCGGATGTTGTAACACATGCACACATGAACACATGCTCACATGAACACATGCACACATGCACACATGAACACATGCACACATGCACACATGCGCACATGCACACATGAACACATGAACACTTGCACATGTGCACACATGAACACATGAACACAAGCACACATGCACACTTGCACACATGCACACATGCAACATGAACACATGAACACATGCACACATGAACTAATGAACACATGCACACATGCACAAATGCACACATGAACACTTGTACACATGCACACACAAACACATGCACACAGGCACACATGCCCACAAATGCACTCATCAATACAACACACACACGCACAGTCACACACCACCAGCAGTCCAGACCATTCCCAGTAGTGTGTGCTGGTGGGGTACAGCATCACAAGGCAAGCAGTGATATCACACATGTCAGCATGCAGGACGTTTGTTTACCAACAGCATGTAGTGCTTGTGTTGACAGCCCTTGCCAATAACACTATGCCTGTGTTTGATGCATGTGTCCTGTTGTGAATAGTTTGGCCTCACCCTGGAACGCACTGTGTACATGGACACGACAGTGCTGTGCAAGTGTCAATGTTCAGTGCACCATCTCACACAGGTGTACATCCATGGCTGGATGTGTATCTGTGTGTCACATGGATAGCCATGTCTGATGGTAGCGTCTGTGTGTTCAGCAGATGATTGTGGATACAGGTCTAACACATGCATGCAATGTTTACACACAGGATGAGTAGTGCATGTCTACCAGATGGCATACCATTGCTCAACATGCCCATTGTATAGTGGTTACGGTGCGTGTGGGACAGTATGTGGACATGCCAGCACTTGTCATGACATGGCATAGTACAACACTACTGCAACATTACACATCACATGGACACAGTGTGTGTCATGTCACCTATACACTCAATAGCATGACAAGACATATATGTGTCACATGGTACAAATGATGGTGCACTGAACATTGCAGAGCTTATGACACTTGCCTACACCTCAACTATGACATGCACATTTAATTATCTGTATTAAAGGTTGAACACACTCACCAGCATGGGTCGTCTGCCTTGCTGTCACACCAGAGGGGCCTACAACGATATGAGACACATCGTCAGTGCTATCAACTGTGTGATTGCTACTGTGTGTTTGCAATTGTACAGTACTACAATGGTTGACAGTCACAGGCCTACAGATTGTATTCCTATTTATCAACATTGCACAACACTAGACACCACATCATAAATCTACACAGTACACTACTCACATAAGTATGCTGTAACAATTGTGGTAACAGTACTCTACGGCTATGCCATGTTACCTGCATGGTCCGTGCCAGCCTGCTGGATGACTCCAGCCTCCATAATAACACATGTTTGTTGTAGCTGTTGTTTTTGGCCAGGAGCCACCTGGCTCAGAAACAGCTCCTCCACTCTGGTGAGGGGGGGATGGATGGTTACCCCCCACCTGTGGCAAGCTACTGTCTGCAGATATCAGATGCATGATGATGGACATGTCTAATTAAATCACTGCAATGATGACGTACCTGCTCATATGTCTGGTTATGTATGCCTATGTCATTTACCCGATGGACAAGCTCCTGCCACAGTGCAGTCCGCTCCTGCTGGTCCTGGATGGTTCTGGAGAACAGCAGGGAATACTGCTGCACCAGGATAGCAGTAATTTCATCTTCCTCTGCCTTGCTGTAGGTGGGGTTCCTATGGTGGGATATCGCCTTGGAAGACAATGAAACAAAAAGTGTGAGCATGTCATGAGGCACACGTATAATACTAATGTACAGTTATCAACTACCCACTATGTTTAGCAACCTATTGGCTTTCAGAGGATACACACTTTCAACAATGCATGACATTACTCAACACACAACCGGATGACAGTACATAGCATACGCTATATATCTGACCACGTTTTGCACAGCATCAGTCTTACAACAGTATGTAATATTACACTATAGAACATGGCACATTGTATGCAACACAATGCTCTACCCCAACACAGGAGTGGTATATCATGCTACTGCATCATGTTAAGTGTTATCCATTGCAATGGTTGTGAAGACCAGTGACAGTCTCAGTAGTGTACCACAGTAGTTATTGGTGGCAGAACCCTGCCTAACACATGTGCTCATTGATGAATATGGCTGGCATACCGCTGTACTACACCGTACATGTTTCCAGATACACACCTATATCCTGTAACACACATGTGACCAAGGGCATGGTACATGCATACACACACACACACACACACACACACACACACACATCTGACATGCACACCGGACACAATTATGGTGACACAGGTGACCCTTACCTATGTACCTTCCAGTGCTGTGTGGCAGTAGTTACGTGACCCATTGCCTGTGGTATGTAATCTCTGAGGACTACAGGGGACACATAGAACAGTGATACCAATCAGTGAGGACGTGGACCATACTGTGCTGTTTAGGCATACAGCCACAGGTACTATTACAGTTCATACAGGGGTTGGAGTCACCAGCAGTAGCACTCAATGAGCATGCATGTACTGCTTTGACATACAATGGGCACCATAGTCAACAACAAGGGGTTATGTCAGAACATATGGCATACAGCTTTGTCAGCCTAGCAATTGTATACACTGCCTTTGCTGGGATCACGACTAGGACACATACTACCATGTCAAATACAGTTTCACACTGCACTAGCACACATAACCCTAACTCTGACACATTCACCGACACATGCACCATCACAATCAGTCAAGCTGACATAGCACTTATGGTTACAGGTACATGTGGGTGTGTATCACCTCATAGGTAGGTATGAGGCTGTTGGCCCTAGGGCCTATGGAAGCCAAGACATACGCTACCCTGGCCTGTGACACACAGGTCATTGCATGTCACATGGCCCTGTCAAGCGGTATTAGGTAGACTACCACCTATGTGTTGGTTCATGTGTGTGAAGCTTTGTCCGGTAGGGTTGCCACAGCAGTGTCTACATTGCAGTGGGGTACACTGCTTTGTCAACTGCCATCTGTCACGGTAATTGTGACCCTGTTCCTCTCACTCTCTCTATATATGTATATATATATATATATATATATATATATATATATGTATATGTTGATATTTCTATGTGCATACATGTATATATATTTATATACATATATATATATATATATATATATATATATATATATATATATATATACACACACATATATAAGTGTTCCTGTTACATATATCTACACACGTATACACAGACACACATTGGTGTACCTAGTGATATCCATATAGGCACATACACGGTCCACCTTTCATGGTGGGAATGACACGTATGCGAAGGCTGCGAGGTATGCGGTTATGTACTCATATTCCACAGTGTTGTGCGGAATGCATTTGAGGTGTGCATAGCACTCATAGCTTTAGCAGGCCTCACTGGCTGCAACACTGCAAGCCTGACATCTCATACCCACTGCATTTTACCACAGTTCATATACCAGCACTGTATGCTGCCTTGTTCACCACATACTACAACCTACAGTGGAGTATGCACAGAACAGCCTTCGACAACTTTTGTATGTCCACCCTTCACATACAGTTGCAGTATGTCCCTTGCTCTATGCACATGTACAGACATTACTATCTGTGACACAGACAGATCTCTCCATATGTGTGTGCCATACACACACAAGGTCCACACTGTTCTGTGTCCATGGACCCACAGCTGACCTGCTGGGCCCTGCAGCAACATGAACAGGTGTCACATGTGAGCACACAGTTATATTACGGTGTGTATGTACAGCTGACACTACTTCTTTGCCATGCTAGCCTGGTACAGCTGTTGTCAATACTAACCTACATGTTGTTATGACTATCATGCATTTGTTACCCTGTCACTTCAATGGTTTTAGTGCTGTATGCGCTATACCCCCAAACAGACATTGTACACACTACTGTACAGGACACAGATGACATGGTTCGACTGTTTGACTTTAATGCTGAGCTACATATGTCACACTTGTGTCCCACTGCACTCAGCTACACACTATAATGTCCATGGCAGTATAATTGCATGGCATCTGTGCATAAATACATACTGCTGCCACATATTGATGTTTGAACTATATATTGTAGTCTTCATAAACATCTACTACATGCCAGTAAATACATATCTGTTACGTACCTTTCTTCATATGTGTTAGTGGTTCCCATGGCACTTCAGCTCTGATTGATGGCTTTATTTATTTATTTGTTTTTATTTGGGGTATTTACTTTTTCCACTGGTGTGGGTGTGTGTCCCTCTCTTTGTCTTTGACACGGTCTGTGTCTGTCTCTGTTTCTGTCTCTGTCTGTTTCTGCCTGTGTGTCTTTCTCTCTCTCTCTCTCTCTCTCTCTCTCTCTCTCTCTCTGTGGCTGCAGTGTGATGATTGCATGAGTGGCCAGCAAGTATAGCCTGCTTATATAGGTATCTGCACATGTGCATGTGATGGCCTCTGTACCAGTTGGTGATTGCATGCAGCCTGCTGTGTGGTAATTGCAGTATTCACTGTCATAGCAACCCAGTGCTATAAATTGCTCTGTAAGGTAGGCATAGCCCTTTCAGATTTCCAGAGTGGGGCCCATGCTTCTTTGCTGTGGAGACCAATGTGTAAGTCAGAAGGTTGGTATGGTTCTTATATCTGACGCTAGGGGTGTAGCTAGTGATATTTATGTTGTAGTCTGACCTGAGTGTTGCCAATTCCACTACACAGTTGTCAGTGTAGCATTGTACTCACCCCTACATTTAATAACACAAGGTACATGGGGGCATGTAGTTTCTTCACTACTGCTGCAATTTACTGCCATACATAGGTAGTTATTGGGATGTATCATTTTGGCACATGAACAGTTTGTGGGCTAGTATACTGTGATCATTTATTCTCACACACATCTGCGTGGGGGTTGTGGTGTGCTGCTGTAACTGTGTTTACCACTAGAATGTCTGGTTCTGTTGTTACAGTCATGTAATGCAATTCCACACCAACTGCTGGTATAGTTCCACAGGACAGGTTTTGTGTTATGGCATTCCTACCTTTACGTTATATTCACACATTCTGGTACATGACATATATATTTTTCAGCATCATCTTACTGTACACATCGCTCTCATGTAATGCAGTTTCACAACAAGTGCTGGTATGGATCCACAGAACAAGCTTTGTTTTATGGCCTTCCGATTTTTCCTTGTCTTTCTCTCATTGTAATGCATGATATATTTATTTCAGCAGCAGGTTATTATATATCTGCTGTGGCTTAGTGATACTTCATGCAGTCGAGTGTGTCCAAAGTCCGGGGTTCGAGACTGACAGAGAAGTTTTATTTTGCTGCTGAGCAGAACAAGGGCCCTGACATACAGAGTAATTAAGGCACTTTTAAGCAGTTGTAAGTGGGTTTGCACGGGTTTGCGCGATGCTTAGCTATGCTTAGCTAAGCGCACACATGCGCACACTCGCTGAAACCCGCTTACGTCTGCTTAAACGTGCTTATTCGCGCTAACCCCTGTGCTAATTTCTTTGAAAGAAAAGAAAATGGGGAGATAGGAAAGTGGTAAAAAAGGGGGCACAAAGAGGGAAGGACAGTAGGGAAACAAGCTCGGGATGTGCAGGACGGATGCAGGGAAGGTCCATAGTTGTCCATCTCTTTACCAGCAACAGTTGTGCATATGATGCTAATTTGGAGTGATATTTGGAACCTTCCACCCCTAAGAGAGGGGTGAGGACAACAAAGTATGTTGTACTGCCAATTGTAATTATCTGTTTTTGTGTCCAATGGACATGTGTGCGAAATGGGCAGCTATGTATGGGGCGTAATATTTTTGCGGGTACAGATTGCCCTTTTTTATTTTTTTTTTTCAGGTGAGAGTGGAATGTGAGGTAGGGAAGTAGGTATATTTGGGGAGGTAGGTTGGGTAGGTATACAGACAAGACAAACAAGATGCATACAGGGGCGGAGTATGACACATAGGGTAGGTGAACACAATTGATGGGGACGGATGTTTGGAAAACACAAGCCCATGAGCCCACAGATGGTAACAGTGGGACTGAGATCCCCACCCATGGGCAGTCTCCACTGCACCTTCACAGCCCCGGGGTGGCTGTGCTGGGGGCTGCGTAGGATGGGCAGGCTCACCCAAGATACGTGCCACTCTCGCCTCGAGCTGGTGTAGGGGATCAGCAACTAAACGCTGGATCTCCCTACGCACCAAAACCCAGACCCTTCGGAGGGTGACAGGTGGCCCTTCTCTGCCCATGCTTGCAGGGGCGGATGAGCCTCATCCCCTGCAGCGCTTCCACCCAAAGGTGGCATAGGACCAATGGAGGAGGGTTGCCCGGGCTGGGCACCAGACCTGCTGGTGCCAGGTGCAATCACCAGCTGAGGAGGGAGAGGTGGGTCTGCTGGGACCGGCCTTCCCATACGTTCTGTGATTTTAGGTGTGTTAATTTACAACATGGACAACAGCATTCCAGGTTAGTTGTAGCAGCATGCAGTAATATTCCCATTAACCCAATGCACCAGGGTTCCTACAGTTGAACAGCAAGCATAACACATGCAGATATTGTCCGACAGTGGACATTGCAACAGCATGCAGGGATGATTGGTTCCAACAGGCCACCAAGATTGTGGTGTTTGAACAGGGCACATGCATCAAAGTAGAAATTAGTATATTGAACAATAGGACATATGTCCCAACAAATGTTTTGAGAATACACATGCCCATTGAAGTGTGGAATTGCAATGTTCATGCACATGGTATAGGGGGTAAAAAGAAACATCCATTCACATATTATTAGTACCTTTACTCTACACTACATTCCTATTGACTGCAGGAGTATATCCCCTAAATGTATTATTACACTAGACAACATGCATTAGGTTGTGTAATGGATTTGGCTAGTTCATTATATACCTGACATATATCTGTATTTGTAACTGTCCAGGCTGCGGCTGTTACTGCTACATACTTGTATTTTATTTGTATATTGATGTATATACATATCTGGATGTATTTACATGCCATTTTCACTTAATTGTCTACAGCACCCTACATTTCATGTAGCACACTCACATTTCTGGTGAACACCTTGACAAGCTACTCGTGTGCCAGAATTACCTATGCATGACAGACATTTAACAACTGTTGAGGACTCTTATATGCTTCACAGCTACTGGTACTTCCTTCATCCACTTTATATGTGAATGCAGGACTGTGGGTTGACAGACCTTAATACAACAGTACTATTTATTGAATGCAAGTGTACAACAACATTTCTTAGTAACTGACACCGACACACTCCTAGTATTAGACCTTTATTATTCACATTAAACACTCTTTTCTACTGGCTCTCCCCTTAATTTGATATTACAGTGCATACAGAAGACATATTCAGGACATTTTATACCTTTATTGATAGGTTCCAACACTCTTTTCCAGGCTCGCTCACTTTTTTATGTGACAGTACATGCAGAAATAGTATTCCAGACCTGTTCTACCTTTCTTAATGGGTTACTACACTGTATTCCTGGCTCTCTGAATTTTGATATGTAACAGTACATGCAGAGGATTTATTCAGGGAATTAATGTAATATGCTTCACAGCTACTGGCACTTCCTTCATCCACTTTATATGGGACTGCAGAACTGTGGGTTGACAGCACTTAATACAACTGTACTATTTATTGGATGCAAGGGTACTACAACATTTCTAAGTAACTGACACAGACACACTCCAAGTATTATACCTTTATTAATTATATTGAGCACTATTTTCCACAGGCTCTCTCCTTTATTTGATATTACAGTGCATACGGGTGAACTATTCAGGACATATTATACCTTTAATGATAGGTTACAACACCCTTTTTCAGGATTGCTCACTTATATTATTTGACAGTAGATGCAGAGATAGTATTCCTGACTTATTTTACCTTTATTAATGGGTTACTACACTCTATTACGACATTTTTGTCATGCTCCCTCACATATTTTATATAACAATACATGCTGAATTTTTACTAACCTGCCTGGTGGCGCAGCCTTAGCAGCCTATCTGCATAGGCTTGCTGATTCATAGCACAAACACCTGCAGCTGTGGAGTAAATGAAGGGATATTGAGACATATCTATCCATTATTTAGACTATATTAGCTTGTCTTACATACTTCAGTCCAAAATGTGGCAAGTAGAACCCCAAACACTCGAGACCGGTACAGAAGTTAACACAATGCTCTTTATTGCACGAAACAGAAAAAAACGGGTAGAACATACACACACGGGTTGAGCGCTTTCATCTGTTATACAGATTTCATCAGAACCAGTTACCATACATCAAACCTTGTCTTTTAAACCAGTTTTGGCGCCATTAATTAACTAACTAATTAATAATTTATTCAAAACACATTATCCTTCTTAAAGCAGCCGTGATGTTCAAATGTATACTGAGATTTATACCAACAATGCTGTAGCGTTTAGTATATGCTGGTGATGTCCACAAAACATACTCTATACACTTGTTCAATAACCATAAATACTAAAACATTATTTATATAAATATAAATATATATTATATAAGAATTTAATAACAATAAAATATTGATGTAAATATAAATATATTACATATATTACATACTGCATTCCATGGCTACCTACTTAGTAGTGGGGCATCATGCATCTGAAGGGCCTCCAGGATCCACTGGTTCAGAAAGTCCTGCTTGAGTCTCTTCAGGTCTGCATGGTGGTGATGGACCTGCTCACCAGTCCTTGCGACGCCAGTGGCACTGCTGAGTTCATGAGCCAACCGGTTCCAAGCCTCTGCCTTATACTCCGTTCCTTGGAACTGGCCCTGCAGGAGTCGGGTCTCATGCCGATGGACTAGGAGCCACACCATGTATCTTGACTCCCTGATGCCCCAGCATTGCGGTCTAAAGCGTGTTCCCTCTCCGACACCAGTCATCCTAACTGCAGTTGACAGCTACAATCAGTAATAGTGAGTATTCCCGCCTATGCGGCTTAAATATGCCGCATTTCCCGCACTTTTCTGTGATTGGCCATTTTTTAATATTCTCGGCTGACTGCAGCCCTGCTTAGCAATGGTTAAGCTACCTTTTATTACTATATATATGTTAACAGGGGATGTTTATACTAAGCTGGCGTGGCTTAGTTGTTCAGTACTTTGATTATGGTGCACAGTGTCCTGGGTTCAAACCTTATAATTGCTTTTTATTTTACTACTGTCCAGACAGGTTTGGGGACGTGACTGTGTTTAAGCAACTTTGCTCTACATTTCTCCATGTTGCCCAATGGAGCGTGAGTTGGCACGGCGCGCCCCTCTGCACAAAACTATTGCACTGGGTATAGAGTTATTTAGCTGTGGGCAACTATATTGCGCTGGGTTCAGTGCGATTTAGCTATGGGCAACTACATTGGCTGGGTAAAGCGCTGCTTAACTGCAGACAATTATATGTCAGGTTCCTTTATAGCTTTACATTTTGTTCAATGATACATATGCCATTTCAATGCTTTTTAGTAAACGTTTTATTATATCTGTCAGGACTTATTTCATATACTCATTTTTAACATAAAATTGGAAGGGGAGTGGTGGGACTCGAACCATGAATGCCGCCTCTTTGTGCGAACGCTCTACCACTACGCTATTACTATTTGGCGCAATTTGCATAACCATTCCTTATTATGCTCTTCCATGTTGGGATTGCTAACTGCAGCTAAGCAATGGACACACCCGCGCACACACACGCAAATAATGGCAGCTATATCGGGAATTAGAAATAAAAATAATTGTTTACTTTTTATAACTGTGCTGGGGGTTTACAATGTCAGGGAGTGTGGTGTTGGGTACATGGACTCGCTCTTGTGTGTTGACATTTTACATTTCACACACTTGCAGGGGCGTGGACCTTTACACTGCTTGGCAGACGGACACTCCCCCTGCTTGCCTGCATGGTCCGTGTTAGACTTGGGGATAACTCAGTGTGCCATCATGAATATTCATGGCATGCTGACATCATACCGTTCAACTGCAGCCTCCGAGTAAGACTTATTCTTACACTGGAGATTCGTGAATCCGGGGATATGTCTTTTGATAACAAGTATTCTGTATACTTGTGTCTCCCTCATTTTAGAGACCATATTTTTATTCTATTTATTTAGTTATTTACACTTTGCTACCTGGGTAGGTGGACTGGTCCAGGAATCCTTTTTAATATGTCTGGGATATTTTCACAGTATGCCTAATTCCAATTTAAGTGATTCTGCAATTATCTATTTGCCTTCTTTTTGCCGAAAATGTTTTTATAGCAGCTTACCAACTTGATTAATAAAATTCTAAATAAATAGAGTCTTAGCCACTTTATGTTCAAGTAGTAGTGATGTTATGTAATTTTACAGTCTCTAATCTTCTGTAACCTTCCTCACAATGTATGCATATGCAGGAACAGCTATAACGCTAATGTGAGCAACTGGATATGCTGCAATATTACTTTGTGGGTCTCCACTGAAAATTGACTGATTTATTTATCTATCTATCTATCTATCTATCTATCTATCTATCTATCTATCTATCTATCTATCTATCTATCTATCTATCCATCTGTGTATGTATGTATCTATCTATCTATCTATCTATCTATCTATCTATCTATCTATCTATCTGTCTAGCTGTTTAACATGGGTTCACTGTGCAAATGAACTGGTCAGAAAACTCTTTTCAGCCACAACTTGTACCATGTAGGCAATAACAATAATCATAATGTAATCAAAACAAGCACACATTAAAGCAGAGCAAAAACATAGAATAACAAAATCCAAACTGCCAATAAGCACTACAACAGAGCTTGAATAGTTGAATAACTTGTCTAAGTATTGCATAACAGTGATAAGCAGATTAAATGAAGGCCAGAAACAAGCAAAGTAATTGTTGCAGAAGCAACATAATATTTAAGGTGCATTTAGTAACTGTAGAACAGCTATATAACTGTAATAACAAACCCAGAAGGACACCTCGGGCCATTAAGAGATAAGACATTCATAAATAATTAAAGAACCATAAAATATAGGCTTGCTAAGTCCACGGCAGGTTCACTAAACTGCTCCTTACTATAAACATGCAAGACAACAAATAGTTGATAGGCAATCTTAATGGAATACATATCAATATGGTTTAAAATCTGTATCCTGGATTTCCTCCTATGCATTCAGCACATCAGGCAACGATCACCCTTCAGCACTCATTGTATCCATAGTGGGTACAGGTTTTACACAATCAGGTTACTAGCCTGAGGATCAACCCTCTTCAGAGGGTGCACCACACATGCACATCTAGAGCCAATTTAGAGTGCTCAGTCTACCGACTACATGTCTTTGGAATGTGGGAGGAAACCCACACAAATAAAGGAAGGACATGCAGACACCACACAGAAGGCACCTCAGCCGAGAATCAAACCAGAGAAGCTCTTGCTGTGAGATGACAACACTAACCGCTACAGCACTGTGCCATCTACATTGATCAAAAGTATTTAATGTCGAAGTGACAACACTGACAGAAGACAGAATACTGAAGACAATAAATATCGAACTAAAAAATATTGAGAAGGAAAACTATTTCTTCTCCCAATAGAACCACTACTGCCCCCAGAACTAGTCTAAAATTTATCTGAATAGAGGCAGTCCATATTGCCAAACCATTTCTCTTCATTCAGAATCCTATGCCACCAACCAGTCTTTACCAATACCTGAATAGTTTTGCTAGCATCTCCCAGCCATATACAATGTTTTGTGACACCGTTCAACCCCTATCCCTATACTTCTGATATAAATCATATGATAGCCATATATGTAATGTTCTCTTAACTTACTTTACACTCCACCTATCACCTATAATATCAACATTTTCTGCCTTAACTAGTTCCTTTCCTCACTTTTATTTCTTGAATTTCTGAACAGCAATCTCATGATCTATTATCTATCTGATAAACCCAGGAATACATCTCTTTGAATTTTCATATGGATGCGATCTAATTATCAAATGTATATGTAATTTTAATGTGTATTATTTAATGTCTATTCATGTATATTACTGAATGCCTGTTTAAAAATGTTTGTAATATGTTGGAGCTTTTCTTCCTCGGCTTCTATTGAAAAGGGTTTTTTGACTAAACCAAATCAGAAAAACCCAGTAAATGAAAACAAAATAAAATAAAAAAATAATAATAAAGTAGAGAAATACAGGTAGGAAGGAAACAACAAATGCACCATGTATAAGCAGTTGAAAATGGTGTCTACGGAAAGCTTACCATATTTTAAACTTAGATCCCTATGTTTATAGCACGACTAATGGAAGCTTCATGCCTTTTACCCCAATTTGCTTAACCTTTAATTATCCTAATTGCTGTAAATTATATATGCTGTAGCAGCTGTAAAGAGAAAATGTTGTTTAAATGTTTTTGCAAGGTTTCTCTATGAAAATGGCAGAAGCCTGTTAGGTCTATGATAACCCGAATTGATATGCTACTGTGGGAATCTACTGTATACTCCTAGCAGGAGTCTAAATGAAACATGTTTTTCAGTGCTGGCTTCTTCTGTTTCACATAAGCTGTTCAGTCTGAAACTTACACAATATTCTGCCTGCAGTAATGCATTTATGGAGCCAAAAGATTTTAGATTAACATGTACATACCTGGCCTCCTGGAGCAGTGAACACAGCCAAAAGTCATGTTCACTAATTGCAGTACAGGTAAGTGATTGTGAGTTTAGTTTTAAGGTGGTGTTAGGTTATGTGTGCATGGGTGTGTGTGAAGTGTTGCATGGTTGTGTGTATGCATGACTAGTCTTAAGCTATGTGCTTTAATGGCACACATAGTTGGGGGAACTAGACACCAGGCATAGTCTGTATGGCATACCTTAAAGGCATGTTGTTTTAAAAAAAATGCAGTGCAGGAAACCACTAAACACAAGGGCTAAGTACTGTGTCCTAAAAGGCACTACAAAGGATTCCAAACCTGTACTCTTCAACTTCCCTCAGAGGGCATTAGCCTTCTGTGTCTGCACTTAAGAGAAGGGATAACATGGAAAAGATAAATAACTAAGAAAAATGTCATCAAAAGGAATTTAAACCCTACATCCCTGACACATGAATCCCCAGCATTAACCCTCTGTGGTAACAGATAAGCTAGCCCAACCATTTATTTTTAAACATATATTGGGGATCATGGACATTATGCAATTACTGCACCAGTTCTTGACTTATGAAGGTGATGGACAGGGAACATTAAGCATACCTCTCAACCTCAAAGCACAAGACACCGGGGCAAAATCATGGGGGCATGTATGTATTTCTCATACAAAGAATGTCACTAGGATAACAGCTTTTGCACTAGCATGCATTTACTGAAGGGCAAAAGTATGAAACCTGAATGTCTGGCATGACTGTAATCATCTGGGAATTACCAAGGCAGTGAAAAAGGTGATATCACAGAATTTCTGACAACAGGTACAATTATAGGGGAAGTGATGTGTTTGCATGTGTTTCACTGTGTGTTTATGTATGGGTGGATTGACACAGGGAGGTCTGTGCTTACATGGTGCATCCACCACTGTTAACTACAGTGGAAAAGTGCTGATCTGCAGCTGTAGTAGTTAATATTTAATCAGACACATGTAAATTAGCCAATAATGAGGTTTTTCCTCATTTTTGCTGATGTGTCTCTGAATCAGAAATCTCTGTATCATGAAAACAGGTATTTTATACTGCAAACCTTAACACCAGCATTAAGGATTTTTATGAATCCTCAGGACTGGATCATAAATTCATAAGTCTGTACTATGCTAACGACCTCTATGGCCTTTTTTAGTCTAGCCATGCATCCCAAA
The DNA here is from genome assembly GCF_019279795.1 of Protopterus annectens. Lineage (NCBI taxonomy): Eukaryota > Metazoa > Chordata > Ceratodontiformes > Protopteridae > Protopterus > Protopterus annectens. The sequence continues at coordinate 1,425,426,892 of NC_056726.1, forward strand.
TGTCTGACAAGTTCTAATTCTCTTGACAATTATAAGCAGGGACTTGGGAGATGAAACATTTACAAGCAGGGGTCTGGGAGATTAACTATTTGCTGGACACCTGTGTCATTTAGAGGCATAAGTGTCAAGCTAGGGATACATTTCCTGTTCCCCATCCAAATGTCCTATTTACACTTGAATTGTGTTAGGGAGGAACTCTGTTTCACAAGTGTATATCAAGATGTATGTATACCTTTAAGAAGCCTTCCACGGGCTTGCACATGTGTATAAATACTGAGCACATGTGAGCCTGATTGCCATTTTGTAGTAAGCTGTTGAGATTTAAACATACATGTCTGTGTAGTCTGTCAGTCAATCAGTTAATTTATATTTTGTATTGCTGCTATCTATCCTGATGTGTTTCTTTGTAATAAAGCATATAAATGAACTAGCCCGCCTGTTCATCTTGACTTATAACAAAGGAGGAGTGATATAGTGTCAAAAAGGATCCAGATTTAAGACCAAGATGCACTCAGTTAATGTTGGAGGAATATAGAGGAATGGATCATGGTTTACCTTCATAATGCCGATCACATTATGGTCGACCCCACTTCCGCAAATACTGAACTGCGACTCTTCAAAATGTCGAACACCAAATTTCCGAACCACAATATCTTGTCCCCTTTTTGACCCATGTTAGCACTGGTGTGGAGGTGTGGCGCAGTCGGAAATGTCGAAATTCAAAGTTTTTTTGACATTTGAAAGATTTCGCTGTTCTGGTTTCATGGAAACAGTTCGGTGATGTGGCTGGTCAATTATATGTGATTGACATTATGAAGGTAAACCATGGATCATCCCTACTGCACATATAACTCGCAAAACAGGTCAGAAACAAATTCCAGGTACTAAAACATGCTTAAATGATTTCTTGATCAAAGAATATCAAACAAAACACTCAGAATGATTAAAACAAATTTCTAATTAAACAAAATGTCAGAAACTGTAACATATTGATAAAAATATTAAAATAATTATGAAAATGTTTGAAATAAAGTCAGAATCACATAAAATGTATAAAATAAGGAAAATTACCACATTTTTTCGTAGCACATAGCACATACATTTTTGCATTAATTAAAGCTATTCAAGATATCTGAAGTATAGAAAGTGTTTGCAAGTTTGTGCAGTATTACAGTATAGATATTTCACAAAATACAGCCATTTCAAAGCATATTTTGCAAAGTAAAGTATTTCAAAGATTTTATTGTATATTTGAATGTTATTACAAGTACCTGGTGTTTGTGCAAGTTCGTGCATAACTACAATAGTCATATTTGCAGTGTGTTTAAGCATACTTTGTTGTCATGGCTGAAGGATTTTGAAAACCTGGTCCACTTGTATTTGATAATAATATTGCAGAGAATTGGAGAGTGTTGAGCAAGAGTACAATATTTTAATACAAGCTGCATTTTCTGACAAAGATGATCATATGAAGGCATTTATTCTGCTTAATTTAGCTGGTTCAAAAGCCATAGAAAGAGAGCATTAATTTGTGTATGCACCTGCTGTATTTGCAGGAGAGGGGGGAACCGTCATATTGTGGTACCTACTGAAACAAGGGAAGACCCCAAGTGCTTAAAATGTAAATTTAGAGAAGTGTGTAACCCCCCAAATGAATATTACAATGGAAAAACACATCTTTAACACAAGAGATCAAAAGCCTGGTGAACCTTTTGCAGCATATATAACTGATTTGAGAAACAAAGCTAAAACGTGCAGATTTGGTGATTTAAGGGATGAGTTGATAAAAGACAGACGTGTGTGGTATTAAAGATTATGCTGTGAGAAAGATTTTGCTTCATGACAGGGATTTAACTCTGAATAAGGCCACTGAGATTTGTCAAATATATGAGCTCACAGAAAAGCTCACAAATATGCTTACAAATGAGAAATACATGCTTCCAGTGTCTTCTAAGGCCAGTGTTGATAGTATGCAGCACATGGTTAAAAGAAACTGGCCCAAACACATGGCAGCAACTGTGCACCCTGTAAGAGTCCCTGGGCAAACCCATAGCTTTCTAGCAAATTCTTAAGTGTGCAGAGTCTCAGTGAAGCACAAGGGTGAGTCAGCAAACTCAAAGCATGTGCCCTCACCTAGCCTCATAGTCAACTGTCATAACTGTGGTAGCAATCATGTGTCTAAAAGAGAAAAGTGCTTAGCTTTTGGTCAGCAATGCCACTGATGTAAAAAGTAGAATAATTTCCAAAGATTTTGTAAATTAAAAGAGGCTCGTTCTTTTATTAAAAGAGAACATCCCAAGAGACAAGTTGATCAGTTAGAAAGCTGCAACCCTGCTTTTTATGTTGATGGCGTATCTGTGCTTAACGAAACAGTCAATGTAGTAGATTTATGGGAAAAAAATGAAGTATTTTGTACAGTTCAGATAAATGGAAAACCCATAAAGATTAAAGCTGACACAAGTTCAAATTGCAATGTTATGTCAGCAGAGACATTTGCTTGAGTATGTGCTAGTGAGAAGCTTGATCTGGCAAAGTGTGTGAAGCTTGTTGCTTATGGTGTTGAAGAAATTAAAACTGAAGTTTCAGTAGTGCTTTCATGTTACTCTGCAGGGAACAACTATGACTTGTAATTTTATGTGGCCAAAAGCACATACAGTCATTATTAGGCCTCAGAGACAGTTTAAAAATGGGACTAATTTCATTTAATAAGGAGGCCTACCATGTAAGCTTAAATGACCACTGTTCTAATTTCACCCAGTCTATTTTCTCTACCTATGATGATCTTTTCAAAGACAAACTAGGCAAACTCCCAGTTGTGTACTCCATGAAGTTAGATGCTGAAGTCATCCCAGTTGTCAGACCAGTTCAGAAAGTTACAATAGCTATGCAGAACAGAGTCAAGGCCGAGCAAGACAAAATGGTGCAGCAAGGTGTAATTTGTCCAGTTGATGAATCTACTGAATGGGTATCTTCCATGGTGGTAGCTCATAAGAAAAGCTCAGATGCTATCAGAATATGCATTGATCCAAGAGATTTGAACAAAGTACTAAAAATACCTCATCATCCAATGCATACAGTCAAAGAAGTCACTACTCTTATGGCAAATGCCACTGTTTTTTCTGTCTTGGATGCAAAGAGTTCATTTTGGCAAATTTTGCTTGACCGGAAATCTTCACTGCTAACCACTTTCAGTGCTCCTTTTTGGCAGGTGCAGATTTTTGAGAATGCCATTTGGAATAAATTCTGCCAGTGAAGTCTTCCAGAGTGCAATGGAAGACATTTTTTTTCTGGTTATCCTTGTGCTATTATTGAAGATGATATTCTAGTAGGATGTAATGGTGAAGCTGAGCATAATAAAAACCTCAAGAAAGTTCTGGAAACAGCACATGAGGTGAATCTTAAGCTGAATCCTCAGACGTGCAAATTCAGGCTATGAGAAGTTACTTATGTTGGTCATTTGTTTACTAGTTCAGGCTTACGACCAGATCCTTCCAAGCAAACTTTGATTCTCGAGATACCTGCTTCAGACAATGTTAAAGCCCTACAATGTTTTCTTGGCATGGTTAACTACCTAGGCAAGTTTATTCCTGATTTAAGCCAACTTTCAGCGCAGCTTAGAGAGTTGACGCACAAACAAGGATCCTGGTTATGGCTGGAACAACACCAAAGAGCATTTGATGTCCTGAAACAGAAAATTGCCAGTCTATCAACTCTCAGATACTGATGTTCACAAACCAGTTACTCTTTCTTGTGATGCTTCAAAATTTGGTCTTGGTGCAGTCATTCTTCATGAGTGTAGAATAGTAGCCTATGCAGCCGGACCTCTAACCCAAATTGAGATGCAATATACACAGATAGAGAAAGAGCTTTTGGCAATTGTGTTTGCTTGTTCTAAGTTCCATGTTTATATTTATGGTCAACTTGCTATCTAGATTGAAACTGATCATCAACCTCTAGTCACAATTTTGAGAAAGCCTATGCATACAGCTCCAGCCAGATTACAATGCATGATGTTGAAACTGCAAAAGTAGAATTGCAATCTTGTCTGCACAAAAGGCAAATGTCTTTATGTTGTTGAAACTTTGTCCAGATCACCCAGAAATACCATTGAACAGCATGAAAATGAGAAACGTGATTTTGAAGTCATGGAAGTGAAACATTTTTCTTCCACATGTCTTGATGAGCTTAGAAGTCATACAGCCTCAGATCCAGTTCTTCAGAAGCTCAACCACTTTGTCAGTTGAACATGGCCATCAAAGCAATCTTGCTAGCAGTAGACCTGCAACCATATTTTCCTTACAGAGATGAGAATTTTGTTTGACAATGCTATCATCATGAAAGGAACAAAAGTGATTGTTCCAAAATATTTACAAGAGTATATTACTATTTTACCTAGGAACAGATTCTGCCAAAATAAGGGCAAGAAGATTAATATTTTGGCCTTCAATGTCAAAGGACATTGAGAAAGTACTTTCAGCTTGTTCTGTATGTAATAGTACTAAGCCACATCAACAGAAAGAACTACTTCAGCTAAACTAGATTCCTGAATTACCTTGGTCGACAGTAGCTATTGACATTTTTGAATGGAATGGCCAACCTTACTTGGTGTTAGTAGACTCATTCAAATTGGTTCAAAATTGACCTACTTCTTAATCTAGCAGCCAATACTGTCATTACTAAGTTGGAGCAGCATTTTGCAGTCCATAGTAGTCCACACAAGGTTATTTCTGACAATGGTGTATAGTTTACAAGCCAGCAGTTCAAAAGATTTGTTGAAGAGTGGGACTTTGCTCATATTACAAGCAGCTATGAGTACTCACAGTCAAATGGTTTAGCAGAACGTGCAGTTCAAAGTATGAAAGAATTACTAGAGAAGTTGAAATGAGACAGCATTGATGTTTTCCTGAATCTCTTGAATTTCAGAAATATTCTTCATGATAAACATCTTGGTTCACCTGCACAGAGACTTCTGTCGAGACAAACCAGAGCCACACCATGCCAATGGTCTATTGGTTTCATGTATCAAGAACAACAGACCATTGAAAGCCCATCTGTTGAAGAATTGCTTATTTTATTTATTTATTTATTTTTTATTTATTTACATTTGTTGACCGGGAGTGTCCGACTGGACATAGGTCCATTTTCATCGGAGGCCCGGGGAGAAAAGCTCCACAGTTAAAATAAACACAAAGTAGTTATATTGGATTACATAGCGATTAACAATATAACACAGCAATTACTTACAACATATTTACAGATGAAGAACATAGCACATCAGTAGACAACTAGAATCTTTATTTGTGAAGTACATAACAGACATTAATAAATATTACAATAAGAAGTTCCTGCTGTATAATAAGTACTAGGCTTATGAGCATCTGAGCTTGCTATAATCAAGGTAGTTAGTGGGGTGGAAAGAATGGTAGTGGTTGGATGGGGTGGGTGATTTTAGAGTGGAAGTTGCAAGGGCATAGCCAGCATATTTTTAGGTGTGCTTTTAGTAAAGTTTTGAAGTGGGTGCATGATGGTAAGGAGGTAATTGTGGGTGGGAGGGAGTTCCATAATTTGGCTATGGTGCAAGAGACTAGTGCTTCACCAGCAGAGTTATTGGCTTTAGTGATCTGCAAGTGATTTTTGTTATCCTAGAAGTTCTATTATGATAATCCAGCAAACTGCTCAATTCATTACGAGAAGGAGAGATAGTGAGGACGCAGAAGTCCAAAGGTTTTGATCAGATTGGAGTTGTGAAAAGTGTATGTCCAGAGCTGAGATTGCACATTGTGGAATCACAAGGAGTAGAATTTAGGCAGAATCAGAAACATTTGGTCGTGGTGTCCAAGCCTGCATTGCAGCATCATACCTGAGAGAAAGACTCTAAATCTCAGAGTGAGTTATCCAGGGTTCCAGTTCCAGAGGACGCTCCAGTAAATATCCCTGTTTCTGAGAATAATCCTGAAAGAAACCATGTTCCAGATACACAGCAACTTGGACATAAATGTTGTGCTTGCTTCTTAGTGTCCATATAATTGCATGTCTTTTTCAAATGTCACTTTATTGTGGGCAGTTCATTAAACAGGGAGGATGTGTATCAATATGTATGTATACCTTTAAGAAGCTTTCCATGGGCTTGCACATGTGTAGAATTAGTGAGCACGTGTGAGCCTGACTGCCATTTTGTAGTAAGCTATCCAGATGTAAGCATGCATGTCTGGGTAGTTTGTCAGTCAATCAGTTTGTTTATATTTTGTATTGCTGCTATCCATCCTGATGTGCATCTATGTAATAAGGTATATAAACAAACTACCCTGCCTGTTTGTCTTGACTTATAACCAAGGATGAGCAACAACACGGATGTGGAGCCTGTACCAGAGAAGGGGTATTCTGTGTGATACATACCTGTCTCTCCAGTCCATGCATTTTATGTCACAGGCAAGGTTTAATTTATGCCTTTAGAATGGGTAATTGTGGTGCTGTTTGTTTTGCAAGTATGCAAAACATCCATCAGGGTGGGGTCTGACACTGCCTTGTATGCCAAGCATAGATTTCCCCTTAATAACCAGTGTGACATACCCACTCTGTGCCAGTAATCAAGGAGTCTAAATCTTCACCACTGACCCTGGAAGGTGGAGAGGGAAGTTCACTTGGAATACAAATGGATATGCTCAGTATTTCCAGATGCAGCTCTCTCTGCATCAAGCACAATTTCTCTTAAGAGCACACAGGGAACACAGTCATTCCAGGGTCTGGATTTCTTTATATCTGTCTCCCTCCAGGGCCCCAGTAAGTCTCCCCACTAGCACAGCTATAGGGCTAAGTTCTCAGCTGAGTGTCCAAGCCAAGTCCTCCAGCACCCTCTCTGTGAAACCAGTGTTTTGTGTCCGTGCTCTAAGTAGCTGACACACACACACATACACACTTTGAGATTTGATTTTTACACACACACACACACACACACACACACACACACACACACACACACACACACACACACACACACACACACACACATGCATACCTGTGAAAGGCGGGCAGAGATTTACCCACTGTGACCCCTTCTGCTCACACTATAAGGTAGTTATTACTGCCATCAGACACTACTAAGTCATCTACGTAAAGCTGTTGCAAGGGTACCCAATTATATGGAGTGAAATTAACATTAATATTAATATAAATGGTAATGTTGACCAAACAGCCAGGCTTCAGGAGTGGCTACAGTGTTACCAATAAATAGAAGTACTCTCAGAGGTAAAAATATTCTCTAAAGGACCAGCCACAATGAAAAGTTTAAATATATTTAATAATAAATAATAAAAGAACATGAAAATACAAAAGTATCTATTTACAGTAAACACCAGCATTTCAATCACAGGAAGTATTAAAAATAACACCGCTGGAAAGATCCACACAGTTACAGAAAAACAACTATTCTCACTATATTTTCCTGACTGATTTAGAGAATAACTGTTCTTATTTACTTAAAAGAGCAAGGCAAGATGCAGTAGGTGAGGAGACACATTTAAATGAGCTAAAATAGCTCTATTTTTTTTTACTTGTTACACCATCTCTCAGCAGTGGAACTAATGAAAAAAACACAGACCAGTATCCGGTTCCACCCTCTGGTGTCCTCACTGTATAATTACATTACACATCTTCTTGGTTTAAATACACAAACATTTTAAAGTCACAGTACCTTTATGACACAAAATATTATAAAAATCAAATTGATGTACACAAAACCATGTATATGCATATATACACAAACACACATGTACATATATGTACACGTATATGTATATACACATACCCATTCATACAAAATAACCTCCTACAATCAACATACAATATTAAACATGAATGATATATACTTTTTCCTTTTGCACCATAAATCACTCTACACAAAAACATTCTACAACTAAATAATTAATAAAGAGTGAAATATATAAACCCACCCAATTCATCCCCAATATCCATTTAGTCCAGGTTTATACAAAGCTCCCAGATTTGTAATCCATAGTCTTTTTTTTTTGTCTATAATCCTATGTTTATTCCTGTCCAACAAATTTGATCCCACTACCATATCAATTCCTACAAACACAAAGTGGGCTGTATCATGTTCAAGTTTATGTTTAAATAGAGCACTTCTAGGTCTTCTACAATTAATATCAATCAAATGAGTGGCAATTCTAGTCTTAAAAGACCTAGAAATTTGGCCCACATAAAAATCATCACATTGACATATGGCCATATAGATCACCCATTCGGTTTGACAGGTAATCAAATGTCTAATCGCAAATATCTTAGGTGTATTTATTGAAGTAAAGCATTTTGTTTTTGAAATAACCTTACAATATGTATAGTTGCCACAATATGTACTTCCTTTAGGTCCACCTTGTCTATAATCATGTTCTCTATCCATTTTTTATACCAGGATAGAAATTCACCAATATTTCTTCCTCATTTATAGCTAAAGGAACAAGTATCATCCAAACATTGGTTCAATAAATCATCTGATTTTAAAATATGCCAGTGTTTATTTATAATTTTCTTAATCTTGTAAGTATTGATACCATATGTAGTAACAAATCTTATCTTGGGAGCAACATGGGAATTCATCTTAGTGTCATCTAATTGCAAAGTGTACAACAATGGTTCATTTTTAAGCTACAAAGCTTTATCACATATTAAATTAATATGAGCTCTATCATCACTCCTATCTATAAATCTTTCTTTCCTATCCTGTGCTTTATTTATGAAATCAACATCACTACTACAAATGCGGTGTAGTCTCTGAAACTGAGCCATTGGTATATTAGTAATCGTATGTTTAGGATGGCAACTATTGGCTTCTAGAAGGGCATTTTTTTGTAAAAGGTTTCCTATATAGTGTTGTAACCATAGTACCATCCAACATCTTTGTCATATTTACATCCAAAAAGACAATGGTACATGGTTCTACCCTATCCACATATTTCATACCGAACTCATTAGAGTTCAGATAATCCACAAATAGATGCCAGTCTTTTAAAGTACCAGTCCATACACCCCAGCAATCATCTAGAAAACGACACCACAAATTAAGGTGTCTAAGATGTACATTTTGATCTCCATATATCAAACTACATTCAATAAATCCCATAAAGAGGTCAGCATAAGCTGGAGCGAATGCTGTACCCATTGCTGCAAATAGCAGTCATTCCCAAATTAAAATACATTATGTTCTAGTACCAAACTGATCATCTTTATAAGAAAATCACACTGTAGTTCAGAATATTTCCAATATTTCTTCAGCCAATATCTAATGGCCATAATACCACCTGTATGAGGAATATTAGTGTATAATGATTGTATATCTAAGGTACATAGATAGCAGTTAACAGGAACTTGTAAGTTATCCATTAGTTGAAGAAACTCATTTGTATCTTTTAATCTAGCTCTAACCATGGTAAGAAGGGGTTTTAACTGAAATTCCAGATACTTTGAAACAGGTTCAATCAAACCGAGCACCCCTGTCAACACGCGCACCATTACTTTTGGTGTATATATATATATATATATATATATATATATATATATATATATATATATATATATATATATATATCTATGGTTCTAGGACGGAAGATCGAAACAGACAAGACCGACACCGACTTCACCGACGCGAAAACACCGACACGGAAATGATCGACACTACAAACCACAGGTAAGGGGTTGAAAATTAAGGCTGTGTGAGTATGCGGTGGTGACGGACGTTAGGGTGCGAGTAAGGTAAGTGTGGATAGTGAAAGTGTGTGGGGATAGGGGTGGGTTAAGTGAGTTAGGGTTAGGGCGCGGGTCAGGTAAGTGTGCGGTAGTGGTATTTTTTGGGTTAGGGGCAGGTTAAGTGAGTTAGGGTTAGGGCGCGGGTTATGTAAGTGTGCAGTACTGGTATTTTTTGGGTTAGGGGTGGGTTAAGTGAGTTAGGGTTAGGGCTGGGGTTAGCTGATTGTGCGATAGTGACGGACCTTAGGGTAAGGGTTTGGGTTAGGGTTGTACATAGTTGTGTGTGTGAGGTTTAGTGTGGGTTTGTGAGGATTTTGGTGTGCTTGTGTTTTGTGTGTGGTTTTTTGGATAAGGGGATGTGTTTTGTTAGTTGATTGTTGTTATTGTGGTGTGTGCAGTGTATGGGGTTTCGTGTTTGTGGACCGTCGGTTACTTGTTTGTCGGGCATGTGAGGTGTCGTGTTTATGGTTTGTCGATAATGTGGTGTCGGTGTTTTTGTTGTCGGTGAAAGTGGCTGTCGATCTTATGACCTAGAACCATATATATATATACAATTTATTTTTTATTTATTATTTATCTTACAGCCCTTTTTCTGTGGAGGCCCAGGCAGAAAAGCTCCATTGTTAAAACAATTGTATACACATTGACAAGTAAGAAGTAGATTCAAATATTAATACAGGTAACAGTAAAAACAAACAAGATTAGTACAGAGAAGAGTCAGGTAACACTATATCTCAGGACAGTTCTTGGTATTGTATAGGATGATCACACATTTATACAGTGACATTTATACAGTGAGTTGTAACAATGTAAATTCAGTTGCTTTGTATACAATATGATATCACATCAATTAATTAAGTGATGCTAACATTTTATCATGGTAAAAAGCTGAGAACAGAGGTTGGTTTAAGCAATATGGTTTATGGGGTTGGGGGTTGGATTGAAGTAAGGTGGGTTGAAATTTAGTTTGCATAAGTGGACAGAGAAAACTTAGGAGAGAGGAAAAGTATTATAGATAAAACGACCAAAATGAAAGATCCAACACTGTTTTATTAGTCTCTCTAGCGCCTCGGCTCACGCCTTCAAGGAGAATGAATACAAAGAACATTTCATGAATATTTATATCATCTTAAAACAATTAATTAAACAATCAAGCCATCAATAAAAAGCATCATTAATTCATAAAAAAACGTTCCAATTACGTTCCACATTTATACCACTAGGTGTCATTGTACCATATTTTAATATAAAAACAGTCTCTTTATATAAAAGCTTTTGCTTAATCACTTCACTATTATTGTCCACTATAATATGTTCTAAAACTGTTGCTAACAAACCATCTGGTTGACTATTATGATAGTCTTTAAAGTGCATAGCTAAGGGACTTTCCACTTTTTTATTCTTTATATCCCTTATGTGTTCCTGAAGTCTAACTTTGAAAGCTCGTTTACTCTCCCCTACATAAAACAATCCACAGGGACATTTTAATGCATACACCACTCCTTCTGTGTTGCAAGAAAACTTGCCACAAGGTATGAAATTTCTACCATTTATATGTTCAAAAGTTCTACTTATATATTGGCAAGAAATGCACTTACCACACTGGTATGTGCCCATAGACCCTATCTCCAATTTTAAACTAACATGAGGTCTAGAATATCTAGCATGTACCAGCATGTCTTTGAGGTTTCTACCTCGTTTGTAAGAAAATGTGACATTTCACGGAATTATCTCTAATAGATCTTTATATTTAAATAAAAAAGGCCAGTACATTTGTACTGCCTTTTTAACTTGTTCTGCTATTAAATCATACATCAAAACCATATACATTTGTTGGCCCGAATATTTCTTTCTTTCTACTACTTTTCTTTTTTTATCTCCCTTTGCACATAATTTTTTGCTTTTTGCTCTTTTCAAAGATAATTCTACTTCCTTTTTGTCATAGCCTCTTCTAATAAATAACTCGGAAGTTTTCCTTAACTCTATTTCTAACTCATAACTATTATTGCACAATCTCATTATTCTAATAAACTCCCCATATGGTAAAGATTTAATAAGATGTGAAGGATGGTAACTTTGTCCATCTAAAAAATGTAAGCTATCTTCAAATTTCCTATATATTTTAGTGGCTATTTTGCCATTGTCCCTACCTTCCAAAGTCAGATCCAGGAAATTTACTCTATTACCCAGTTGAAAACCATCAAACTCTAAACCAAATTGATTTTCTTGTAGATTCTTTTTAAAGTTTTCTATTTCATTTATACCTCCCTTACATATGAAAATCAAGTCATCAATGTAACGGTAGTACCTGACCACATATTTTTTGAAAAATTTTATCTGATACAAAAATTCTAGTTCAAAAGAATTCATTAGCACATTCGCATACATAGGGGCAAAACTTGCCCCCATAGCTGTACCTTTTAACTGGTGAAATAATTGACCATCAAAATAAAAATAATTATTCTTAAGGCAAAATTCCATTAACTCTATAATATAAAAAGACTGAGGGTTATCTCCTAATATTTTTCTTAATGCTCTTAGCCCACATTCGTGTCTAATACTTGTATATAAGCTTTTTACATCTGCTGTTAACCAATACATGTCCTGTGTCCATACAATTGAAGAAATTTTATTTAAAAATTCAAAACTATCTTTAATATAAGATGTTTGTTTAACAACATATGGATACAGGAAACTATGTAAGAAAATTCCCATATTATGTAAAAAGTAATTGCATGCTGATACAATGGGATGTCCCGGAGGAGAAATGGCATTTTTGTGCACTTTTGGTAAACAGTAAAATAGAGCTATCTCACAATTCTTTGTCTTAAACTTCTTAGGGAAAGTATAGCAGGGTTACCCATGATCAGCACAGGTGCATATCCAGGATTTGGTGAGATGAGCTTTAGTGAGATGCTTGACGCTATTTAAGTTATTTGAGGATCTGATGTCGACGGGCAAGGCATTCCACAGTTTTGTGACATAAGAGGAGTAACGAAAGTCACCTGAGCTGTTTTTTTTTTTTTGTAGTTACTTCTATTAAAGCGTTGTTAGTGGATTTTAATAGGTGAGAGTTTGTGTGTGGGATTAGGAGACCTTGGAGGGCTAGTGTCTTTTTGAGTTTGTAGAACATTTGGTGGGCCATGGAAAGTTGTGTGTAAGCGAGATTATTGGGTAATTCTAGCCAAGATAGTTGGTTTAGGGCCTTGCAATGGTGTGTTCTAAGAGGGGAGTCAGTGGCAAATGATGCTATTTTGTTGTAGCAGATGTCTAGCTTGGCTAGGTCTGATTTGCTAAGGTTAGCAAGAACAGGTGATGCATATAGCAGAGTTGATAGAAGATGGGTCCTGGCTGTGTTGGTTTTGGACTTTTTGGTTAGGTAGCCTCTGCATCTGTAAAGGGTTCCTAGTTTCTTATGGATTTTTTTTATAGACTGGGCAATGTGTAAGTCAAATCTCAGATTTTGATCTATAATAACTCCAAGAGGCTTGGTAGATGGGACTGTTTCGATCAAGATTTTTTTGCTAGACATGATGTTAAAGCAAGAGGAGTGGTATTCGGTTTTAGTGGGGTGGAAAAGCATGAGTTTAGTTTTATTTGTACTGAGGAGCAATTGGGCATCTGCTAGACATGATTCAATAGCATTAAAAGATTCTTGGGTTATGTTTTGGAGTTCTTGGATGGTTGGTGCAGAACAGATTACTGTAGAGTTGTCTCCATACTGGATAAGTGTGGCTTGAGATGTGGTAGTGTGGAGGTTATTGGTAAACAAGTTAAAAAGAAGAGGGCTGAGGATGGGGCCTTGATGCACACCCAGGGTTAACGTTAATAGGGGTGATAGGACACTGTTCTACTCGACAGCTTGTTGCCGATCAGTGAGGTAGCCCTGGAAGCAAGTTAGTGTGGAGTAACTTAGGGTGAGCTTGGTCACACTGGTTAACAGCTTATTGTGAGAGACTGTATTTCATAGCTTTCGCTAGGTCTAGAAAGATGGATAATACCAGGTTGCCATTGTTTCTATATTGATTGATGGTGTTTGTGAAGCTAATGAGTGTTGTGGTGGTGCTATGATTGGCATGGAATCTGTGCTGGGTATTGGTGAGTAGTTTATTGTCTGGTGTAGTATTTGAGAGTGCATGCACTTTTTGAGAATTTTTGACAAAAGGGATAGGAGTTTGATGGGTCAATAGTTAGAAAAATCTGTGGAAGGTCCACCTTTGTGTAACAGAATGATGTGTGCAATTTTTCAGAGACTGGGGATGTGATGTTCAAATATGGAGTTACTGATTAGCAGGCAACTGGTTAAGAGATGTCTTCAGCTGAGTTTTTTAGGTATACAGTGTAAAAGGTGTCTGCTGCTAGAGTTGTGGATTTTTGTTTGAGTAAGTATTTGAGGATGGTGTGGGTCGGGACTGTTTGTAGGGTGAAAGTGTTGTTTTTATGTAGTAGTGAAGTAAGATCAGGTGGAGGTGTAGGGCAGTTTATGTTAATGAGGGTTTTAATGGAGTCAATGAAGTATTTGTTAAACTCGATAGCAGTATTTTCAGGGGGGGGTTACTGGTGGTTGGCGGGGGGGGGGTCTTAGTTTGTCCTGGTTGTAGTATTTTGTTTATTGTGGACTAGAACTTTTGAAGATTGTTTTGGTACCTGGCTTGTAGGTTGGTATAGTAATTCTTTTTTGTCCAGTCTTATTTGTTTTTTTTTTTTAATTTGTTTTGTAAGTAGAGATATGTTTGGTGGTTAAAAGTTGGTTTGTTTTGAGTCCATTTGTACCATGTTTTGTCTCTTTCTTTTAGGAGTATTTCTGTCTGCTTAGAGAGATAGGGGGAGTACTTGGACTTAGTATGAACTGTTCTGATTGGAGCCATTCTATTGAGGATGTTTAAAAATGTGGAGTTGAAGTAGTCAACTGCACTGTCTAGGGAAAGAGTTTTAAGGGGTTTCCAAATGCAGGGCTTGAGGGATGATATGAAGTCTTGAGGCCTGAAATTATTGGTACTTCGGGTTTGGTGGATAGATAGTTTTTTTGTGGGATTAGCTTGATGATGGATAATGTATATTGGGAGGTGTTCACTGAGCGAGTTGGGGAGTGTACCTGCATGACAGGAAAGAATGGAGTAGTTGGTAAGAATCGAGTCAAGGACTAATTCCTTATTAGATACCTTATCAATCCTTGTTGTGGATTGAATTAATTGGGTGAAACCGTGGAGATTGATGATTAGCTGGATGCTCAGAGTTGCAGGTGAACCAATTAATATTAAAGTCCCCTAGTATAATGGTCTCTTGGGGGAGGTTATTAGTAGTCCATTGTAAGATGGATTCAAGTTTGTGTGTATTATCTCCAGGGGGAATATAGATACCAATGATGTTGATGTTTTTGTTTGGGCTGAGTTTTATTCTAGCCACTAGTATTTCTGTATTAGAAATATTTGGAGCGTTAATGTTGATAATGTCTTTTGCAAGGTGACTTTTGAAGAGTAAGGCAATGCCTCCACCTCTTTTAGATTTCCTGTCTTGTCTATAAATGTCATAGCCAGTGGGAAGTATCTCATTATCTGAGATGTCTGGTTTAAGTCAGGTTTCAGTTAGAAGGATTAAATTGGGGGAGGTATAGAGATAGGGTTGCATGCAGTTCCTGAATTTTATTAAGGATGCTTCTTATGTTTAGCTTTATTATGAGCAGGTCATTTCTTTTTTTGGGAAGATTAGGAGGGGACTGCTGTGCTTTGTTTGTATTGTACTGAGTTTATGAGGTTCCATGGTTAGGGTGAATGTCTCCACTAAGGCTAAGTAGGGATGCTATTAGGTAGATGTTTTTTGTGTATTTCTGTATTAATTTATCGTATTGGAAGGTTACATGTGGGATGGTGATTTGTGGGAGGCATCTAATTGGGACGAGGTCTAAATCTGTGAAGTTGAAAATAGCTGAGCTTATGATGAATGAGGCTGGTTCTACAATGGAGAGTATTTGCGTAGGGTGAGTGAAGGAGTGGTGTATGTATTTCAGGATGGTGTAGTAGGTTGTAAGATGGGCTGAGATGGAAAGTGCTAAAATTGTAAATGAGTTAGATATTATCATCTTGTAGTAGTGTGTGAAGGAGGGTGATAAGCAAAAATGTTGGGTAGTGAATGATTATAAGATGTGGGCGGTGGCATTTAATTAAGTCAGTGGCATTTAATTCAGTTACAATATACTCAGGAGCCACTGTAGGTATATTTTTAACACGAGCAGCTTTACAAATCCATTTTCAGCACAAGCATCTGTACTAATCAGTTTGACATTCAAATATATACTTTTTTATGAAATTCCAGATAGTTGTGCTAGTATATGTTACACATCCACTGCCTAGTTTTCCTGGCATAGCTGGCAATATCTCACATCATCACAGCCAGAATACAGGGATAGGGCTTTGAGATTGTCTGCACAGGGCATGTTACTTATGCCCTGCATTCTTTTAGTGAGGAACCTCTGTGGATGTTCCATTTATTGGATGTGCCTGGTTAGGTATATACCAAAAAGGGCATTGGATTCAATGATAGGACTGATGATGTTGGATACAGTGAAACAATGATCTTATTGGACCTAGATGCCACACCTTTGTTTATAAGTTGCATAACACATAATGATTTCCTCAGTATTGTAGACACACTTATTTATTCATTTAATTAGCATCTGTTTATCGGGAAATTCCAACTGGGACAGAGTCCATTTTCCGCAGAGGCCCAGGAAAAAAATGCTCCAGACACAGTTCTTTGGAATGTGGGAGGAAACTAGGTCACCTGTAGGAAAACCACATGAATGCAAGGAGGACATGCAAACTCCACACAGAAGGCACCCCAGCCAAGAATTGAACTGGAGAACCTCTTTCCGTGAGATAACAATGCTTACCACTTCATCACTGTGCCACCCACTCCACACATGATTGTCAAAGGCTAGATTGCTGTCTGTGTGTGTTCCCAAGTCTTAGCTTACTGGGTCGACTCTTAGAGGTGTGTTGTTAATATGACAGTTACCAGGAGTAGATGTCTTCTTGAGTGATACTTTTATGCATTTCTTGGCATTTAGCTTTAGTTCATGGATCAGACACAAGTTATTTGTCTGTGTCAGACCTTCCTGGAGAACATTAGTGTCAGTGGGGAATTCTATGACTGCTCCTATTTTGCAATTATCTACAAATTTGGTCAGCCAATTGGCCTTGACTTTAGAGAAGTAAATGCCAAAAAAGTAGCAGTCCCAGAACCAGCCTCTGAGGGCATCTGCTTGTGACTGTCCTCTTTATAAAGGTAAAATTCCCATTTCTAATGTCCTATGTCCTGTCTGTGAGCCAAATGGCTATCCAGTGGCTGACCTAAAGGTTTATACCTATTCTCTTGAGTTTGACTACAATGACTGAGTGGGATATTGTATCAAATACCTTGGCCAGGTCAAGTGTTAACTGTTTTGCTCTTATCCATTGCTTTGGTGACCTTCACGAAGAAATCTCCCAGGCTAAGAAGACATGACCTGCCCTTGGCAAAATGAAACTGGGTTGGGGCCAGTGTCTGAAGGTTTACTATGTCATCTTTGATCATTTGCATGATAATTCCTTCCGTGGCTTTGCATATGAAATTAGTGAGACTAATGGGTCTGTAGTTTCCAGGGTATGTAGACAGCCCACCTTTGTGCAGAGGGATGAATGTTGCTGTTCTCCACATTTAAATAGTGATTCCAGATGCCCTGTTAGTTCATGTTTCATGCTTAGAAGGCATTCTGGGATATTGTCTGCACCCATTGACAAGCAGAGCGCCTCCTTGGCCCTCTTCAAAAGGAACCTTGACGACTGGATGGGAGAAAGGAAATTCACCCCGGGGATCATGTCAGTCGCTCTGCTAGACAGGGGTCCAGGGAAGTAAATAGTGTGGGAAGAAATAGCCAGGGAATTTTTATGGCTAGGCTTGTATAGGTCCTAGGGCTGATAGCCTAGTACCAACCTATGAACCTATGAACCTAGGAACCTAGGAACAGGGTGGTTAGTGGCCATAAGATAACAGATTCTAAGATGCATTGAACTTAGTGAATGACAATAATGCAAAATAATGACCTGGTCATTATAAATTATGGAAGGGCTATTGACATGGTTGGTGTAGAGTTAAAAAAGGAATTAATTGCATCTCAGGATAAAGAGTTAGCTGACTTTTGATTGGTTCTAAGAAAGTGTCCTAAAGATGGCCTAACCACAGGACACAAAATAGCAAATAGAATCTATTAGGAAGAGTGTGGCAATCGAAGGAGTGCATGTCTAGAATCATTATATGATCTCTGTCCAGGACCTAAAAAAGTGGCATTGTTTGTTAATTTGTTCATTTGCATGTTTGTATTTATTATCCAGAGTAGATCCGAAAGGACATTTTTCAGACTTATCATAGTTTGTTTATTTAAATTCATTAGCTACCAGGTAGTAGAACATGAATACAAATATTGCATGTCAAAAATATCCAGTTAAGACTGAAAAATATATTCACATATAAAACAGTTAAGGCATGAAAACTGGAACACGTTAAGTAATATGAATATACTCAATAATCACAATTGTATTTTGTTTACATTTTGTTCTGTTGTTTGCATTTCTAAATTAACAAAATAGAAAATAATTAGTCTATTGTTACACAGTGATAGTGCAGTATTGGTTTAAGGAGGGTGGAAGAAGTGCAAAACCAAAAGCAGAATTTTTCAGTGTAAGAATTTTCTTTAAGATACTACAGGCAATATCTAAGATGTCTAGAGTCCTAATGTAATAGAAAAGGAGGTGCCAATGCATGAAGAGACATTAATAATGGTAAAAGGTTTATAGAATGGTTAAAACAGTAAATGACAATGCAAATAAATTATCAATATCTTTATTAAGTTTTTTAAAGTATTTACCTAATCTTGTTGCAAAAATAGTAATTTCTGTGCTTTCTGGTTTTTCTAGTTCTGTTGGCCTCCAAACCACCTTGCAGAAGGGTGACTTCACCAGTAACTTAGTTATCTGGTTGCTTTTTGACCTGTACTTCGGAGCTGCTTTGCTGTGCTTTTACATTAAGAAATTCCAGGATAATCCATCTTGTGGCAAAGGTGTTCACCTGGTCTCTCTGAGTTGAGAAGCACTACATGAAGTTCAATGTGTGGTTGTTTACTGGATAGAAGGCATAGGAGTCAGATTTCAAGTTTTTTTTCCTTGCTATAAATCAAGTATGTTTGAGCAGAGCTGTCCAATGAATAGGCACAGTTAGCAGCAGCTTGTATAGTAGAAAAATGTCTACACAGTAAAATCTCCTTATAAAGTTAGGATTAAATCT
This sequence comes from Protopterus annectens, assembly GCF_019279795.1. Lineage (NCBI taxonomy): Eukaryota > Metazoa > Chordata > Ceratodontiformes > Protopteridae > Protopterus > Protopterus annectens. The sequence continues at coordinate 1,425,445,969 of NC_056726.1, forward strand.
GAAACCTGATAAACAGTGTGGCATTGTGTGGAATTAAGCTAAGAGCAGCTAGCTTCTTGCACATTGACTATCATTACTATATCTATCACTATATAACATTTTGCCCTTAACCATACCATTCCCTAGGAGACCCCTGTTAAAACCCAATCCTTAATCCTAAACAGCCAACCCTATTACAGCACTGGACAACATGGATATGCAATTTCCAAATGTCTCTGTGGCCAGTTTGGTAGATCTGGGCATCCTAAGTCAACGTAGGAATTGTCTCATGTTCACAGAGTACAAGTTAATCATTAAAGGAAAATGACACAGTATGCAACAGATGTAAATACACAACTTCCTTGGAGGCAAAAATATCACATATGGACAAGGTTGTCAAGAATCCCCACATTAAAACCCTCACACACACCACTCACCACACATACACATATATTGTCTTATGCAGTTGTTTAAAATAACGTTTCCCAAATCTCAAGGACTTCCAAAGCCACCTAAAGGCAACACTGCTCTTCAACAATCACTAAAACTTGCACCAATAGCAACAAACACCAAACATCTCATGTGAGCCTACACTCAATGGTCCTCCAAGACCAAAACCAATAAGGCAAGCATATACTTTACCTAATACTGCTGTCATTGAAAACTCCATTGTACAACATACAGATGCCCTACTCATCAGTTTAGATGAGGAGAGGAGAACGATTAGTTGCTAGTCTGGAGCGAGGATCTACTATATCACATACACACTCAAGTCAATGTACCCCAAGTAGCAATAAGATTTTATGATAGTTCTTATGGATGTGACTGATTTGAAATGTACATCACTGGACTATATGAAAAGAAACATAATGGAATATGTATCACAAACAGGTACGAGCCTTGCACTGAGCTGCATTCTACATTCATCAAGGATGATGCCACAGTATGAACATGAAATGATTGATTTTAATAATTACTTAGATTCTGGTGTCTATGGGGATCCAAAATTTGTCAGCATGGGAGGACATTGTCAAAAAAACACATTGTTTTGCAAAGAATGGGTTGCATTTACCCCTCCCCCAGCTTTTGGATATTGACTAAAACTTTTTCCACCCCCTTAGGCCAAACGTCACAAAGTGAAAATGTCTCCAAGCAGATGTAAGGTGTTAATGTTCAATGCTAGGAGCCTAAACAAAAAAAACTTCACACCTTTCAAACCATCCTCAGTCTGGAGAGTGTAGATATCTATGCCATGACTGAAACTTGGTTTAAAACTGTCGAAAGTATTCTGGCAGCGCAAGGTTGCAGTGCCTTCCACACATTTAGAACAACAACAGCACAGAATGGGGCCAAAGGTGGAGGTGTTTCAATTTATGTTAGCAACAAACTTACACCCAGGTTAGTTAAACAAGATGATACCATGGAGATCATCTGTGAAAGTCACTGTAGATAAGCCCTTTACCATATCATGGCTAGTTAGAGGTTACCATCTATCCCCCTGCAGTCTCACGACTCTTACCTAAACCTACTAGATGTGCTCTCCATCCAGCTAAACACCCTACTTGAGGGTGACTTTAACTACCCTCTATAGACTGGAAACTTTCACTGCCTCAAACTCACAGACACAGTGCTTCCTAGACTTTATTAATAGAAATACCCTTGACCTGAAACAGATAGTGCATGCTCACTCCAGGGGATCAGACATACTGGATCTGGTACTCACCAATGCAGGAGAGTATTGCCCCACCCCCCATGTCACATCCTCACTAATGAGGTCAGATCCCAAAGCCGTTTCCATTGAATTAAAAATAAACCCAGAAAAATCAGCAAAATAAATAACAGTTAGGAAATATTCTAAGGTAAACTACATCCTATTATGTGACAGTTTGTCAAATTTCAAGGCTCCCCTTAACTCAGAGACCACAGCTACCTAAAGAGCATTATTCACAGAATCCCTACACAAACATGTGAATGGCTGCATAGAAGCTGTCATACCTACCAGAAATAAACATAAAACAAACACTAAAAGCAAACCCCACTGGTGGAATTCTTATCTAAACAGGGTATATAATAAAAGAAGAAAAACTCATTGCCAAAGTCAGGAAAAGGAACTCTCTTAAATACAAATGCTGTCTTATTAAAAGTAACAAGGAAGTAAGAGGTCTAATTAATTCCAACAAAGCCAAATATGAGGTCAGGATAGTCATGCAGTCTAAAGGCAATCACAAGGCCTTCTTCAGCTGTGTTTGGAACCCTTAAGGTAACACACAGCAGTGTGTCAACTGGTGATTAATGACACAACCTTCACTGATCAGGGAGACAGTAAATCTGCTGTCTGATAAATTCAGTTCATACTTCACCCCCCCCCTCCACACACACACACACACACACACACACACACACACACACACACACACACACACACACACACACACACACACACCCACACACACACATACTCCCCTCCAGCTTCACCAGGTGAAATCTCTATCAGTATACTTCCCCCAATTCCTAGCTTGGGACAGAGATGATAAACAAGGACATTGGTAACCTACAGATACTGAACCCATCCCACTTTCTCTTGGTAAGGGCAGGGCATGCATACTTAACTTTGAAAACTTCTTTGAGAGAGTCACCAAGGCAATGGATGAGGTTAAAACAGTGTATACTGCATATCTTGACCTGGTCAAGGTATTTGATGCAATACCCCACTTAGGCATTGTTGACAAGCTCTTTGAACTAGGCATAAATCCATACATAATTCACTGGATTGCTTGCTGGCTCACAGACAGGACCGAAGAAGTCAGGATTGTTGAGACCACCCCACCAAGAGACCTGTCACCAGCAGAGAAACCCAGGGCCCTGTGCTGTGCCTGCTCCTGTTTGGCATCTACTTCTTGGAAGTGAAGGTTAACCAGCAAAGCCTCTGGCTCACCAAATCCACATATGACTGTAAAGTATGAGCTATTATAGAGTTCCCTAAGACACCAACATGTTGCAAGACAATTTAACACAGAGCAGTAACTGGTGCCAAACCATGGCCTAAAACTTAATGCCAAAAATGCATTATAATGCCCTTTGGGAAACTGTCAACCTAAGTGAATTACTCCATCATTAAAACACTCCTAAGAATCAACCCACTTGTAGTTCAAATTCAAATACTGCATTTGAGGGAGGTGTGGCTGTCATGGGGAAAGAGGCGAGAGCTGCTGCACCTCTCCCAAAGTAAGGGATCTGGGAAAGTACGTAGACAGCAATCTGGTCATTGACCAACATATAGCTAAGGTAGTAGGAAAATCATTCTATGTTGTCCGACATATAGGTAAGGGTATGGCTTCCAGGTTCAAGGAAGTTATAGTACCTGTCTACTTAGCCCTTATCAGTCCTGTCATTGAGTACAATGCCCCCTTTGGCATGTATCTAACCAGACTCTTGGAAGAGCTTGAATGTCCACAAAGGTTTATCATCAGAAGAATTCAGGGCATGAATATCTTGTCCTACACTGATCACCTAAAGGCTCTGGCTTTGTATTCAGTCTCCTACAGGCTGCTGAGAGGGGAACTATGCCTCGCAAACAGGGCATCTTTAGACTCAGACCTGATGGATCTGTTGCATATGTGGAAAACAAAAAGCACCAGAAGTACTAGATCCGTGGTACTGAACTTCTGTTGTGACATAGACAGAACATGCTGGAGAGACAGATGTGTGTCTCAAAGGATCCCCGCACTATGGAATAGGCTCCACATCCTTGTAGAACCAAGTTCATCCCTGACACTATTCAAATTAAACCTTGACAATTGGTTGGGAAATTGTAAATTTATGCCTGGTCTGTTCACTGTATCTTTCATGGACAGATGCCATCATTAAGAACAGTATTATCCTAACTAACATCTTCCCCTTCAAATCCTTAGTTGCATCCATACTAATATGCCCCCACCATATAGACATCAATGATACTCAGGACAAAAATACTTTGGGGTGCGTGTCGAGGCTTGTAAGGGACCTAGTAGTTGTTTGGCCTAGTAACAACCTATGAATCTATTAAGTAACCAAGTACTGCATGGGAAATGAGAGTATTATAATTTATATGGCATAACAAATTACAACTGTACCAAGAAAAACTTAGGCCCCTCAATGGCAGTCTGCCAGCTCTACTGACTTATAGCAATGCTTTGTGATATTAAAAGGTGAAGAATGACTTTTTCAATTATATTTTGAGGTTCATAACTGAGGAAAATGTATGACAGTAAAATAAAGTATTAGTAACATGTTTTGTTTGAAGTGCAAAAGTGCTTGTGTGCCACCCAAGCCCCAGTTGCTTGAATCCCACTACCTTGCAACCAGGGACTCAGGCAACTGCTAGTTTGCATGCCTACCCAATCATAGTTCAAACTCAAATACTGTGTTTGAGAGTGTTGTGGCAGTCATGAGGAAAGAGGCGAGAGCTGCTGCTCCTCTCCCAAACACAGTATTTGAGTTCTCAGTTGAGGTTAGTGCAGCAGCTCCGGGGATGGGAGTGCAGGCCGGCCTTTTAGGTAGCAATCGGGATGGAGACTTTAGCTTTAGGGGGCTTAGAGAGTGGGGAGTGAGTTTATGGTTAAGTAGTGATAGAGTTGTTTTAGGTTTAGGGAGTGGGAGGCAGGGTTTATGTTTAGCGAGCAGAAAGGGAGTTTTAGGGTTAAGGATGTTTAGAGAGTGTGAAGGAGGCTTTATGTTTAGGCACTGGGTGGGGAGTTTTATGGTTAAGGAGCAATGATGGACTTTAGGTTTATGTAGGGAGGTAAGTGAAGATTTATGTTTAGGGAAGGACTGGTGAATTGGGTTATGGATGGCATTTCTATGTTTAGGATTGGGGAGTTTTTAGGATTAGAGTTAGCTTCTGGTAGAGTTACATAGTTAAGTAGGATCAGGTGGTAGGACAGACAGATCACTTTCTATGATTGGACTGTTGGGATGGTGGGAGTTAGCGCAGTTGCCAGTTAGAGTAAGTGGCAATGGGCAAGTGTGTTTTGAGCATGTAGTACTCGAGCACATGAAGTTGATCCAAAATACTTTGGCCAAGGCAAGCAAGCAGGCATCTATAACAAAAGAAAATATGAAATTTGAGGCACCTTAAAGGTGCTTACCATACATAGGAGGCATGAAAGATACTAAGATGAATAAAAAGTCCAGCAGTACAAATTGTAAGACCTTGATGCTTGTGAAGAATAGTCTTGATCAAAGACAGATAAAACAATTGAAAAATTCTTAGTAGTTTCCCAGACGTCTAAAAGCTAGTGGGTGAAGAACCAACATTTGCTTCTAATAGGGACTTCTTTCAGTCTAGGTTAAGCTTTTACCCCCAAAATAAGTGTATTGAATGAGGTAAGTTTAAATGTTTTAATTGTAATTTTTGTCAGTATTATTAGTGGAATCACAGATATTATTGTCAAAAATGTTAAGATTAATATTGTTGGACATTTTACTTGCAAGTCCATATTTGTAGTCTCTTTCATTTTATGTATGTCTTGCACTGCTTTTTATGCGGGTCTATATCACATTATCGAAATTCCAAAATGTCGAACACCATAAGCTCAACCTTGGAATCTCGAAATGTGATATACTTGAATGCTCAGAACAGCAAATTTTTTCCAAGCACACCAAAATACATAATCTACACATATACACTTCACAGAACCCTACACTAAACCTTGCATACACTACTAGCTATCCACTTACCTTAAGCCAAACCTAACCCTAAGGTCCCTAACTAACACACATTCACCTTACCCGTTCCCTAACCCTAAGGTCCCTAACTATCGCACACTCACCTTACCCACTCCCTAACCCTAAAGTCCCTAATTATCGCACACTCGCCTTACCCGCTCCCTAACCCTAAGGTCCCTAACTATCGCACACTCACCTTACCCACTCCCTAACCCTAAGGTCCCTAACTATTGCACACTCACCTTACTCGCTCCCTATCCCTAAGGTCCCTAACTATCACACACTCGCCTTACCTTGGTCCGTTCGTACACTTAACTTAACCCGATCTGTCACCTTTGCACCACAGTCGAGGAAATAGCGAAGCCGCAGAAATGGCCCACTGAATACTTTCCCTAGGAAAGTATTCAGTGTTCTGCAGCTTCGCTATTTCAAGCGTTCACTGAATTAGGGTCGATGTTATAACATTCAAAGTTTTAAGACTTCAGTATAATAATATAGACCCTTTTTATGCAAGGCGCACCACTAGGGAACTGTATCCTTGGATTTACAAACATAATTATGCAGCAGCAGTAAGTGATAGAAAAAATGCCTTGAGTAAGCATTATAGTAATGCATGTAAGATTGCTTTTAAGTTTATTGTATTGGATCAAGTTTCAAACTTTGAAAGCAGATTTGATGCTGAGAATGATATTGACTGGAAAGAGTATTTATGGCAAATTGAAATTAGACACCTGTTATCCACCTGGACTCAACAATAAATAGAATTTTAAAGTTGTTTAAAGCATAAGATAATTAACTACTAATTAATTGATTGTGTCATGCGACTAAAAATTTGTATTTAAAAGTTTGCTAGTGTTTTGTTCATTCAGTCTGATGAAGTCTTAGATATAAGACAAAAGCACTTACTGGATGTATGTTAAAGCTTTGTGGAGTTTTAGTATTTGGTCAGCCATTTTTAGCATCACATGAAGTAGAGACAAAACTCTTTTGCCAATGCAAGCAAACAGGCATCTATAACAAAAGAAAATGAGAAATGAGAGGCACCTTAGAGGTGCTTACCATACTTAGTCTGATGACTCTAAAAGAGGGTGGAAAAGAGAGGCTAACAATCCATGCAAGCTGAAAAGTATTTGAAACTAGTGACAGTTTCATTAGGAGAACTACAAGTGAAAACACACAAATTTTGTGATGATCTATCATTGCTAGAGAAGTACCAGAAAGCGATGTTTCATTCATTCTTTCAAGAAAAGTTATTTCTTTGCTTTTACTGTATGATTTTGTAGAATTGTACTGATAGACAAAATGGTTGAAGTGTAACTAAATAGGACAATATCACCTATGTAAAAGATGATTTGATGTTTGGGTAGGTCAAGGGCAAGAACATTTATGGAGAGGTGACAGAGGATGGAAGAATACAAAGTACTCCACAAAAAATAAAGCGGATCACATTATAGCACACTGACTTGGTTTACATCTGCCCTTGGACACAGGGCTGAGATGGTCATTATGGATCAGTACTCCACTTCAGTTAACAAATTTGAAATAAATAAATAAATAAAGTTACTGGTAGCCTCTAGGCTAAATTGCTTATTAAAGCCATTGTAAGAAATGAATTACATGTCTCAGCATGTTCTAGGATGGTAACTCTGTGAACATACTCAAGACTACACTTGGGTATGTGGTGCTAGTGTAGGCTATATGGTGCTAGTGTAGGCTAAGTCAGTAGTAAGGTTCTTGTAGCCTTTTATAAATGCATGTAGTTTAGGGAAGAGAATAAGATGGGAGATGACAAAGGAAAAAATGTGAAAGAAAGTAAGAGAAGAGAATCATTTTGGTATAGGTAATTGTAAAGCTAGGGTCACGTCCCTTTAATCAAATAAAAGAAATCAAATAAATTTTCACCTTAAAACATGGTTGATGATGCAAGCCTACTGCAAGTTAAGGAAGTCATTAGGGTTAGAGTAAGGTCTTGGTGGATATATAGACTTAGTGTTTTATGAATGTTTCTGGTTATGTTTAAAGTTAGGGGTATGTAATGGAATAGATTTAGTGTTGTATCTGTTTTGTGGTAATGTTAAGGAATGTTTTTCTAAATTAAGATGTAGAGTTGGGATCAGACTCAGTGTTGGGAATAGGGTTATCACCTGGCTAACAAGAAAATATTGCCCTAGACTCCCTCCTCCAGGCATCAGCCCATCTTCTCAAGGAAGTGTCCTCTCTTTCTCTCTCTCTTTCGCTCTCTCTCAATGGATCCCAGCTTGTATTTCTCCCCTGGAATCTTTCTCCTGGTTCTGTCTTATTATTGTTACTAAACGAGAGTGTAGATTCATCTAATCTGTGCAGGTGTATGTCTTTTTCCCAGACTGTTCCAAGACTGCTGTATCTCTGCAGATCTCAAAAGAGTCACACGGACCACTATACAATATTACCCCCAGAAACTCAGACCTGGAGGAATAAGTAACACTTTCCAGCTAGATGACTCATGACATCAATGCCAGAGGATTATTGTTTTCCTAGTCTGTGCACTAGTAATATGTCCAGATTTGCAGCACATATAATACCTCAGCCATATGCAATGCTCTTTTCATGCTCATCTCTCTCTTTCTGGGCCACTAGTTTGGACAATGCCCATGTTGGTAGAGTCTAATTTCTGTTATTATTAAGACATGAAGAATATGATAGACCTTAGCAATGTGCAGGAAATAACTCTCTACAATATGTTCATCCTTTAATGTTTTGTCAGTTTTCATTGCTTTATTGTAGTTTCCAATAAATGCACTAAACTTAAGGTTTATTTACTGATTACCAGGAAAGTCCAACTGGGAAGAGGCCCATTTTCAGCAGTAGCCTGGCGAGATAAGCTCCAAATTATGACAAAACATTTTAAGAACAATAATTTTACAATCTTCAAAAATAAAACAAAAACATTTGCAGTTTAAATAATCATAACAAATTGGACACGATATAAAGACATCGAAGATGAAGTATACCTAGCTTTATTTCTGTAACTTTGCATTCTGCAGCTACATTTTCTCTGTTCTCATGTAGAATGTTATTCTGCTCTTCAGTGCTGTTCTGTTCAGTCGCTTCTAGGACTTTCAGACTGTAAATGTTTCTACTGTTTTATTTATTAATTACCTTTCTTAGTTGTAGAAGGTCACAGTTCATATTTTCTTCTGTTTGAGGGAATTATTTTTCTTGTGCATGTTTGTAGCACCTGTACAGCTCTCTTCTATTATTTTAGCATAGGAAGAAATGGTTAACCAAATTATTTCAAATGTTTTCTTTAACCAAAAGATTTGGACTGAACGTTAATGACTCACAGCTTCATATTTTCAGCTTTTTGATTTCGGTACTCATTAGCATTATAAGGTTAACACATTTTACAACACAACTTTCTCTTTACTTCCCACAGTTGACTAATAAGGCTTCGATTCTTTGGCATTTTATTTCAGCAAATGTACGTGTTGATTAAATGGACTTAAGTCACTGTTATTGCATCTTTGATTTTCTTTCCATGTAGCCTTTTTGAGTTCCTCACTGATCTATGTCAATATTTTACTTGTATTTGTATTTTCATTTTTTTTTTTTGTTGCATAATTTGGGTGACTTCAATAGTGTGAAGTGAGATTCAGTATAATTCTTTTTTTACCAAAAACTCTTTATTCAGTTTTTCAGTAATAACAGTAATACAACATATCAAAATCATAAGTCGACAATACATATAAAAAACAACCATAAAAAAACTAAATACTAAATATATACACTATGTACACTAGAAGTCACTACATCAGCAAACAAAGAAGAGAAATACATCTTAACATCATTTGAAAGATGAGAGATAGCATAAGGGGCATAGTTTATAAAGAGATAAAGGTAGAAATTCAACCACTTGTTGTAGCTAGGTATACTAGGGAAAGTATTTTGGTGTATAGACAGGAAAGGAGATAAGCTGCTTTTAATGCAAGCTTTGCTTAATATAGATTTTCTTAGCAGGTCAGTGTAAGGTCTGTCTTTAATTCTTGAGAATTACATCTAATAGATAACCCCAATATTTCTGATAGTAATGTTTTTGTTTTGTTGTTGTATAAACTAATTTGTGAGATGAGATATATTTAATAGCTAGTTTGCTAAAGTTTTCCCATGTGATTGAGATGTGACAGTCCAATTTTTTGTGATGTAAAATTTAATAAGGGCACACATTGTGATAAGGATATGTTTTAACATTTTTAGAATTTCATTTGTGTTGGCATGCAATATAGCTGTTTCTCATGGCAGGGTTGTTTTTTTTTTCATATCCCATCTTCTCTAATCTAGCTCTTAAAGAGCACCATAGGTTTTGTACCTTGCTACAATTCCACATAACATGGAGAATATCAGCTGTTTGGTTTGGGCAGTGTGGGCATATGGGCAAAAATTTGGGATTGAACTTATTTAGCTTTGATGAAAATATAAACATTGTTATTTATCATAATTTGTGTGTATAGCAGCCTCTTAAAGGGAATAAACTCGACAGTATTTTCAATGGCCAGTCTTTTGCTTTCTTCAGTAAGTAATTGCTTTTTTTCTTGCCAATAAGTTGAGAATAATAAAGAATTCTGGTAGTTTATGCTCGTTACAAGTTTATATGTCCTAGAGATTGTTTTCCCTTTAGTCGCAAGATTTTTTAGTATTAATTTTACTAAGTTAATGTCCTGCAGGTTGACATTAGTTTGTGAAAATTTAGCATTTATAAGATAATGGATTTGGCTAAGAATGATAGTATTCTTAGGAAGGTTGAGTTTCAATCTTAGTTGTAGTATATTGGATTCTTTCCATTTGTAAATTTCCCATATTGTAAGATCTTTTATCAGGGGGTAGTTTGTTAGATTTAGGGGGTTATTATTTATTAGTAGGTTAGGATTTAGGTTGTGCAGTTATATAAAGGCAAGAGCATTGAATAGTTGCATTGATTTGAATAACTTTTGAGTAGTTAGGATCACATACTTAATTAGTGGGTGTAAGTTCTTTGTGAATAAAGCTTTTTGATTTAGGTTTAAAAAGTGAAGAGATCTGGTGTTATAGCCAAGGGATTTAAGTTGTTCAAACCAGATTTTGGTCCACTGAGGTATCCAGGTATTAATGTATGGGTCATGGTTTATTATCTGTATTAGTCTGTAAGCAGTGATTATACTATAATAAAGTTTGAAGTCCGGCAAACCCAATCCCCCATTATCCTTGGTAAGTACAAGTTTATCATATTTAATTCTAGTAGATTTGGGATACCATAAGATTCTTGATATAGCTTTTTCTATATCAAGAAAGAATTTTTGGGGAATATTTGAAAATGTGGCACTTAATTGAAAGAGTATTCTTGGTAATAGATTCATCTTGATGACACTAGCTTTTGAAAGTAGAGACATATTAATATTCTTCTGTATATTAATATCACTTTCAATGTTAGTCGTCCATGTGCGTAGTAAGTTATTCTTTATGATTTCCTTCAAGTAGGGGGTAAATAGTATTCCTAGGTATTTTATCTGGTAGGTAATCTTGATGTCACTCTTGGGAAAGTAATATTCCTTATGGCCTATAACATTTAAGGGAAATAGATGGGATTTATTTGAATTTAATTTATAGTAAGAGATTTTGGAGAACTCAGCTATCACTTTGAGTATTTCTGGGAGATCAGTGGTGGGAAGTTGAAAATATATATTTAAGTTGTCAGCAAAGGCAGAGTATGTAAGGTTTATATTAAAGATTCCAGGTATGTGATGGACGTTTTTTTTTTGTGAAATAAACAGGAGTAGGGGTTCCAGATAGAGATTAAAGAGGTATAGGGAAAGAGGGTAACCTTGCCTTGTGCTACTGGATAAGGGTATAGGGTTAGTTTTTAACTTATTTATCTGAATAGTGCTAGAAGCTTTCTGATAAAGAACCTTAATTACCCTTATAAATTCCTGAGGAAATCCAAATAAAGGCAATATATTAAATAGGAAATGTAGGTTAACTCTATCAAAAGCCTTGCTTGCATCAGCAGTGAGAACATATTTGTGGCATTTATCACTGCTAAGAAGTCTAATAGTGGTATCCAAGAGGAGGGTGTTGTCACTTGTTTGCCTATTTGTCATAAAGCCCATTTGTTCTTGGGAGATGATGGAGGGGAGTATATTTTTAAGTCTATTTGGTATAACATGAGCTAGGACCTTAAGGTCAGTATTTATCAGGGCAATTGGTCTATAGTTGGCTGGATCTGTTGGGTCAGAGTTTGGCTTGGGAATTAACACAGTTTTGGAGCTATTAAGATAATTATCTGTTATACCGTATTGTATTATATAATTGAAAATGTTTAATAAGACTTTGGAAATAGGTTCCATGAACTGCTTATAAAATTCAGAGGTGTAGTCATCAGGCCCAGGAGATTTACCTGGTTTGTGTTTGATTATCGTAGCTTTTTATCTCTTTTATCTCTTTTAGTTGAAGGGGCATTTTTAGAAGTTTTTCCTGATCGTCTGAAATTTGTGGACATTTTATATTATGTATAAAATCACGAAATTTGTCTGAACAGGGAGGGAGGTGTAAGTTATATAGTTTATTATAATGTCTTCAAGTGTGTCTGCAATGTCTTAGTACTTGTGCTTCAAGAGTCCTTCATACTATATTTCTTTAATCCTCGATAGACCATTTTTAATATTTATTAATCTAGCTAGGATTTTGAAGGTGTTTGTGTCCATTCTGAGTATTGATATATTGATCTTACTTCTAACAGATAGATATTTTCTATATAATGTTTGTGTAATTATTTTTGTCAGTCAATTACTTTATCCTCCAGTTCTTTTGAGTACTAAGTTCTAATTCAGCAGTCTTGATTTGGGTCTCCAGTTTATTTTTGAGGTTATTGCATTCTTTCTTGAGCCATGCAGATTTTTGGATAATGATACCTCTAATGACGACTTTGGCAACCGCCCACTGCATGTTGTATGGGATTTGAGTGGATATTAAGTCTTTTTCAAGTTGGGCTATAATACTAGTGATTTCCTGAGCTACTTCCTGGTTTTGAATTATTTTAGGATTTAATGTCCAATTATTGAAATAGGGGACATTTTGTTTATAGGTTTGAAAGTTTAGGGAGAGACTGATTTTTGAATGATCCCATATAGATCTGGTGATACAGTATATTTTAGTCTATGAGAAAGCAAGGTTTGGGAGATTAGAAAAGCATCTATTCTGGAGCAAGTTTCATGAGTGGCTGAGAAAAAAGTGAATCTTGATATTGTTTTATCATATTGAAAATTGATATAGGGGTCAGTTAGCTCAAAGGCATTTTGTAGTTCTTCAAGAGCTATAGTAGTACATTGAGACTGCCTATTTTCATTATGCAACCTATCTTTGTCTGGGTTTAATAAAGCTTTCCAGTCCCCACCTACGATGTACCAATGATTTGGGTGGTTAGCTAATATATTAAAGATTTCATAAATGAAGAGATGTTGATTTGAGCAGTGGCAGTATATATTGAGAAAGAGTAGAGGTTTATTTAGGGTATGATATTCACTAGTAAATAAAGCCTATCTTCCATTAGGGTCAGTTTTAATAGACGTGATCTCTTCTTGGAAAGATTGATTTATTATAATGGCTACTCCCCTAGATAAAGAGTTATGACCTGCGGTAATTATTTGCTTAACCCATTTCCGTTTCCTTTCCTTATCCCAGAGTTGACTATCAAAGTGAGTATCTTGCAGGAAGGTTACTTTAGAGTTACATTGATATGTGAGATTCATGATTAAATACCTTTTTTTATCCAATATCACCTTAACATTCCATGAATCTATTGGTATCATTTTGTATTTTGCTTATAAGGTTCTTTATTGATTGATAAGTGTAAAAGGAATAATATAGCTTGTCTGTTTTTGTGTTAAGCTTTAACACAGATGAAGTGACTTCTAAGCTCCTATACCCTACATAGGTGCCTAAACAGCAGCAAATAATTGCTGCAAATAATCCCTCTGTTTTAGTGAATATGTATGTATTGGGAAGCAAAAAACAGCTAGAATTTGAGCTAAAGTGATATATACATTGAGCAAAAGTATGTCAAAAGTATCCAGAACATTCCAAACATGAACAATCATGAGCCACAAACTGTGCAGAGCTTGCCCCTTTTGTTATTGGTATTTGCAATATATTTACTATCTGACCTCCTATGTTAATATGTTAGTTGTTTAATTACTTGGTATGTATAGGCTAAGAGAGAGTAAATGCTTGAAAAGGTTGATATCATCAGACACTTGTATGTTATATTTCCTAACATTGCTAAAGATATTATAAACTTACCAAAACAACATTTTGTATCGTGCAGGTCTAAGAGATGCAGTTTGGGGGAAGCAAACTTTGAAGTTTCACACAATCTATATGTTTACATTATAAAAGACTTATTGTAATCTTTAATGCTACTGCATATTTTCACATTTATAACTATGCTGGTAATATACATACCACATCATCTGTCCTTTGTTATAAAAAAAAAAATACAACAGTAATCAAATTTATAGAGAGTTCACATCCAGGTCCACTCAATTGTTTTTCCATTAACCAGTGTCACCTTCTCAAATATGCTTGAAAGAGAAGATTGTATTGCAATTCACTATTAATCATATCTCTAGTATAAAGACTTATCAAATAATAGTCTTTATGTCTCAGCATATTCAATTTAATATACATATATATATATATATATATATATATATATATATATACATATATATATATATATATACACCCCCCTCCTGGAGAGAAGAGAGATATGCAAAACAAGTGAGATAAATTTCAATATTTCCAGTGTTGAATATGCTGTCCCATATTATTGGTTAATCTATCAATTAGCTACTTCATGTGTTTGAAGTGAGTTATTGCAATCATTGGTGATTGAGAAACATCCAGAACAGTAGTATAGCAGTTACTGTGGTTTCATTAAGTCATAGGCACTACCAAGTACAAACTAGTCAGCATGATATTGGAACACTTTTAAATAAAATATATGAACTTACTAATCTCTAAGTAACATTGGCACCTTGGCGTTCATGAAAATCTACTGCCAATCATTAGCGGACCGAAGTTCTGCTGTGGCGACCCCTAACCGGGAAAGGCCTAAAGACAAACAACAGCAATAACAACAACTAATCTCTAAGTAACATATTAATTAGGCTGTTGTATTGTATGCAAATGCCTCAACCAGAATTACATGACCCTGTTCTAAAACATTATTCAAAGCAGAAATAAATGCTTCTTTTGTTTTTTTTCCCTTCTCCCTCTCCTAGGTTAAGGTAGATCATTTTGCATGTATAGCTGAAATAATACAGAAACCACCATTATAATCATTCAGAAGTGTTTAAGACATGACAAGATATTAGAACCCCTTTGTTCCAGATGCCATTAAACTCCTTATTTCTTCACAGCTGCAGTGACATAAAGGAAGACACCTTTGAGCCATTTAAGCACGCACCCAGAAAAGCAGTTGCTAACAAACAGCACCTTTAGTTATCCTGTGTAGTAGAAATTCTTGCAGTAGTGCAGGAAGGAAGGCAGAGTTACTAAAGCCAGTTACAACATTTTCTTTTCTTGGATTTTGTAGACGACAGTTAACTTCTTCTAGAACTATCTTCTTGGCATTTAGAGCAGTGTAGTGGCTTGAAATAATTGATATGAGGTTCCTTTGTTGAGAAAAGGAATGCTGTGTTAGAAAATAGCTAAGAATTATTTTTCCAGTTTTCCTGACCCATTTTTATCATATAATCTGTTCCCAGAGATGCATTAGGGCAGGAAACAAGTCTGTGATGACATCATAGAGTTGAAAGGTGAAAGGATCAAGAAACTTCCTGGTTTTGAAGAGGATTATGAGAAATGGAAAGCTGAAATGCTGAACTGACCTCCAGGCCAGAAAACTAATATGGAGGACATATTAATATTCTTCTGTATATTAATATCACTTTCAATGTTAGTCGCCCATGTGCGTAGTAAGTTATTCTTTATGATTTCCTTCAAGTAGGGGTAAATAGTATTCCTAGGTATTTTATCTGGTAGGTAATCTTGATGTCACTCTTGGGAAAGTAATATTCCTTATGGCCTATAACATTTAAGGGAAATAGATGGGATTTATTTGAATTTAATTTATAGTAAGAGATTTTGGAGAACTCAGCTATCACTTTGAGTATTTCTGGGAGATCAGTGGTGGGAAGTTGAAAATATATATTTAAGTTGTCAGCAAAGGCAGAGTATGTAAGGTTTATATTAAAGATTCCAGGTATGTGATGGACGTTTTTTTTGTGAAATAAACAGGAGTAGGGGTTCCAGATAGAGATTAAAGAGGTATAGGGAAAGAGGGTAACCTTGCCTTGTGCTACTGGATAAGGGTATAGGGTTAGTTTTAACTTTTTTATCTGAATAGTGCTAGAAGCTTTCTGATAAAGAACCTTAATTACCCTTATAAATTCCTGAGGAAATCCAAATAAAGGCAATATATTAAATAGGAAATGTAGGTTAACTCTATCAAAAGCCTTGCTTGCATCAGCAGTGAGAACATATTTGTGGCATTTATCACTGTTCAGATGTCTGATAGTGGTATCCAAGAGGAGGGTGTTGTCGCTTGTTTGCCTATTTGTCATAAAACCCATTTGTTCTTGGGAGATGATGAAGGGGAGTATATTTTTAAATCTATTTGCTATAACATGAGCTAGGATCTTAAGTTCAGTATTTATCAGGGCAATTGGTCTATAGTTGGCTGGATCTGTTGGGTCAGAGTTTGGCTTGGGAATGAACACAGTTTTGGAGTTATTAAGATAGTTATCTGTTATACAGTATTGTATTATATAATTGAAAATGTTTAATAAGACTTTGGAAATAGGTTCCATGAATTGCTTATACAATTCAAAGGTGTAGTCATCAGGCCCAGGAGATTTACCTGGTTTGTGTTTGATTATCGTAGCTTTTATCTCTTTTATCTCTTTTAGTTGAAGGGGCATTTTTAGAAGTTTTTCCTGAGCGTCTGAAATTTGTGGAAATTTTATATTATGTATAAAATCACGAAATTTGTCTGAACAGGGAGGGAGGTGTAAGTTATATAGTTTATTATAATGTCTTCAAGTGTGTCTGCAATGTCTTAGTACTTGTGCTTCAAGAGTCCTTCATACTATATTTCTTTAATCCTCGATAGACCATTTTAATATTTATTAATCTAGCTAGGATTTTGAAGGTGTTTGTGTCCATTCTGAGTATTGATATATTGATCTTACTTCTAACAGATAGATATTTTCTATATAATGTTTGTGTAATTATTTTTGTCAGTCAATTACTTTATCCTCCAGTTCTTTTGAGTACTAAGTTCTAATTCAGCAGTCTTGATTTGGGTCTCCAGTTTATTTTTGAGGTTATTGCATTCTTTCTTGAGCCATGCAGATTTTTGGATAATGATACCTCTAATGACGACTTTGGCAACCGCCCACTGCATGTTGTATGGGATTTGAGTGGATATTAAGTCTTTTTCAAGTTGGGCTATAATACTAGTGATTTCCTGAGCTACTTCCTGGTTTTGAATTATTTTAGGATTTAATGTCCAATTATTGAAATAGGGGACATTTTGTTTATAGGTTTGAAAGTTTAGGGAGAGACTGATTTTTGAATGATCCCATATAGATCTGGTGATACAGTATATTTTAGTCTATGAGAAAGCAAGGTTTGGGAGATTAGAAAAGCATCTATTCTGGAGCAAGTTTCATGAGTGGCTGAGAAAAAAGTGAATCTTGATATTGTTTTATCATATTGAAAATTGATATAGGGGTCAGTTAGCTCAAAGGCATTTTGTAGTTCTTCAAGAGCTATAGTAGTACATTGAGACTGCCTATTTTCATTATGCAACCTATCTTTGTCTGGGTTTAATAAAGCTTTCCAGTCCCCACCTACGATGTACCAATGATTTGGGTGGTTAGCTAATATATTAAAGATTTCATAAATGAAGAGATGTTGATTTGAGCAGTGGCAGTATATATTGAGAAAGAGTAGAGGTTTATTTAGGGTATGATATTCACTAGTAAATAAAGCCTATCTTCCATTAGGGTCAGTTTTAATAGACGTGATCTCTTCTTGGAAAGATTGATTTATTATAATGGCTACTCCCCTAGATAAAGAGTTATGACCTGCGGTAATTATTTGCTTAACCCATTTCCGTTTCCTTTCCTTATCCCAGAGTTGACTATCAAAGTGAGTATCTTGCAGGAAGGTTACTTTAGAGTTACATTGATATGTGAGATTCATGATTAAATACCTTTTTTTATCCAATATCACCTTAACATTCCATGAATCTATTGGTATCATTTTGTATTTTGCTTATAAGGTTCTTTATTGATTGATAAGTGTAAAAGGAATAATATAGCTTCTCTGTTTTGTGTTAAGCTTTAACACAGATGAAGTGACTTCTAAGCTCCTATACCCTACATAGGTGCCTAAACAGCAGCAAATAATTGCTGCAAATAATCCCTCTGTTTTAGTGAATATGTATGTATTGGGAAGCAAAAAACAGCTAGAATTTGAGCTAAAGTGATATATACATTGAGCAAAAGTATGTCAAAAGTATCCAGAACATTCCAAACATGAACAATCATGAGCCACAAACTGTGCAGAGCTTGCCCCTTTTGTTATTGGTATTTGCAATATATTTACTATCTGACCTCCTATGTTAATATGTTAGTTGTTTAATTACTTGGTATGTATAGGCTAAGAGAGAGTAAATGCTTGAAAAAGGTTGATATCATCAGACACTTGTATGTTATATTTCTTAACATTGCTAAAGATATTATAAACTTACCAAAACAACATTTTGTATCGTGCAGGTCTAAGAGATGCAGTTTGGGAGAAGCAAACTTTGAAGTTTCACACAATCTATATATTCACATTATAAAAAACTTATTGTAATCTTTAATGCTACTGCATATTTTCACATTTATAACTATGCTGGTAATATACATACCACATCATCTGTCCTTTGTTATAAAAAAAAAAATACAACAGTAATCAAACTTAGAGAGAGTTCACATCCAGGTCCACTCAATTGTTTTTCCATTAACCAGTGTCACCTTCTCAAATATGCTTGAAAGAGAAGATTGTATTGCAATTCACTATTAATCATATCTCTAGTATAAAGACTTATCAAATAATAGTCTTTATGTCTCAGCATATTCAATTTAATATACATATATATATATATATATACATATATATATATATATATACATATATATATATATATATATACACCCCCCTCCCGGAGAGAAGAGAGATATGCAAAACAAGTGAGATAAATTTCAATATTTCCAGTGTTGAATATGCTGTCCCATATTATTGGTTAATCTATCAATTAGCTACTTCATGTGTTTGAAGTGAGTTATTGCAATCATTGGTGATTGAGAAACATCCAGAACAGTAGTATAGCAGTTACTGTGGTTTCATTAAGTCATAGGCACTACCAAGTACAAACTAGTCAGCATGATATTGGAACACTTTTAAATAAAATATATGAACTTACTAATCTCTAAGTAACATTGGCACCTTGGCGTTCATGAAAATCTACTGCCAATCATTAGCGGACCGAAGTTCTGCTGTGGCGACTAACCGGGAAAGGCCTAAAGACAAACAACAGCAATAACAACAACTAATCTCTAAGTAACATATTAATTAGGCTGTTGTATTGTATGCAAATGCCTCAACCAGAATTACATGACCCTGTTCTAAAACATTATTCAAAGCAGAAATAAATGCTTCTTTTGTTTTTTTTCCCTTCTCCCTCTCCTAGGTTAAGGTAGATCATTTTGCATGTATAGCTGAAATAATACAGAAACCACCATTATAATCATTCAGAAGTGTTTAAGACATGACAAGATATTAGAACCCCTTTGTTCCAGATGCCATTAAACTCCTTATTTCTTCACAGCTGCAGTGACATAAAGGAAGACACCTTTGAGCCATTTAAGCACGCACCCAGAAAAGCAGTTGCTAACAAACAGCACCTTTAGTTATCCTGTGTAGTAGAAATTCTTGCAGTAGTGCAGGAAGGAAGGCAGAGTTACTAAAGCCAGTTACAACATTTTCTTTTCTTGGATTTTGTAGACGACAGTTAACTTCTTCTAGAACTATCTTCTTGGCATTTAGAGCAGTGTAGTGGCTTGAAATAATTGATATGAGGTTCCTTTGTTGAGAAAAGGAATGCTGTGTTAGAAAATAGCTAAGAATTATTTTTCCAGTTTTCCTGACCCATTTTTATCATATAATCTGTTCCCAGAGATGCATTAGGGCAGGAAACAAGTCTGTGATGACATCATAGAGTTGAAAGGTGAAAGGATCAAGAAACTTCCTGGTTTTGAAGAGGATTATGAGAAATGGAAAGCTGAAATGCTGAACTGACCTCCAGGCCAGAAAACTAATATGGAGGTTTTGTTTCTAGATGATTCTAAGACAGAAAAATGCAGAATACCTTGCCAAAACTCTCCTAGCATTGTCCTTGGTCTCAGAGAAGGTGAACTGGGTTGTTTTAAGCTGGATTAACTTTGAAGAGATGCAGAAAAATGGATTTTGCTTCCTCGGGGGTTTCAAGGGATATTTTTTCATCTTTGTGATAGAAAATTAAGGTAGCAGGGTATTTCATTTGAAAATTAATCTTGTTTTCTAGAAGGTAAGCCAATATTTTCTGGCAGTTTTGCTTAATTTCAAAAGAGAGATCTTGAGTTGTAGCGATTTTATGTGCTCTCCATGTAAAGTTTTTCCTAGCTTTATATGCTGCTAATATTTGTTGAACATGTGCTGAGTTTAACAGTCTGATATATATTTGCCTCGGAGATTCATTTGTTTGTGCAAGCCTTATAGCTCTGTGGGCTTTTTCTATTACTATGTCATTCAGGAGGTCTTTATTGTTCAAGAGAGAGCTTAGTATTTCTTTGATTATTGGATTGAGTTGTGCATATTCAAAGGTCTCTGCAATTCCTCTTATAATGAAGTTATTGCGCCAGCTTCTGGCTTCTAAGTCTACCATTTTTTGTTGTAATTCTTTAATAGTGCTGTTGTTGGTCTGAAGCTTTTGCTTGAGTTCATTTATTTTTATTTCATTGTCCATAGCTTTGACTTCATTCTGTTCAAGTCTGAGTATAATTTGGTCCAGGCTAGAGCCAAATGTGGTTAGTTTATGTGAAAAACCTTGCACTTATGTTTGTAAAGGTTGCAGTGCATTTTTAATGTCTTCCGATGCTAAAACTTGCTCCTGTTTTGATCTGAAAGCCATCTAAGCAGCCTCTTGTTGTAGCTTGTTAGTTTTTTGCCTTTTGGAAGTGGTGTCTTTGTCAGGAGTAGAAATCATAGATAGTTTGGTTTTCTTGATTAAAGTTTCCATTTGATCTGGTTGATTCTCCATTTGGTGTCCAAAGTTAGATGCTTGTTAATAAAGAAGAAGTTTTTATTTAGTAGATCCTGTTCTGAGAGATGCTTTTTCCTTATTTTTCTTGTTTTAGGCCAGTGTATCTGGAAGAATCCACAGCATGCGGTTCAGGGCTCAGCTTCCAGTAAGTAGTATTGTTATTCAAAAAGAAAGGAATCCGGGAAAAATATAGATGAAAAAAGTAAGTATTCATATTCCTGTTTTAATCCTTTGGTGTTTAGAGTATTTTCTTTGAGCGATGTGCTGGCTTAAGGTCAGATGAAAGTTTAAGGTTTCAGGAGCTGCACAGTCAGTGTCCTTACAGGCTGTACACCATTTTGGAATCTGAGATTCTGTATAATTCTTAACTTTTTCCTCAGCCGATCTTGAAGTTGTTATTTTAGTAGATCATCCACAGTCTCTGCTCTCTTGATGCTTTACTTTTAGATCAAGCAGTTTGCTGTTAAACTTTTTCAGTTCCTTCCACGATTTTCCTTTTTAGTATGTGAACACAGTCTATTGGATTCAGAAACATATTCAACATGATTGCAGAGTGCATTCTGCAGGCACTACTATGGGTATGATGAGACCCAGAGACCATTTTCAGTTAAATGATGAACATTTGCTGCACTAGTTACAGATAATTATTAATTTCACTCATGCCAGGACAGGACCTTGAGTGAAAGATCAATATCCACAGTAGCAGCTATGGAGTCAGATGAAAATGATGAAGAACAGAAGTGATAATTGAAAAATGATCTACCCTTCACCATCAAGTAAAGATTTTCACACTGCATCATTGTTTTAAAATCACAAACCTTGGAGACAGAGGTTGAAATGTCCTTCCCCAACACTAAGCAACAACCTGGGATTTTTCTTGAAAAAACATTCCACAAAATCAACCAAGCAAGAGTGACAGAGCTCTCTCCCTCTGCATAGCACAGGGGATATATCTTTTTTTCAGCTCCTGAACAGTCTGACGAGAATCTGCTCCTCTTCTGAAGGCATATGAAATATCTCTCCAGATACATGGGTAAGTAATATAATTGTAATATTATGGTCACATATGTATGTCATGCCAGAAGATTTCCCTAAATTATAGCTATGTTCTGTTTACTTGCAAAACACACTGTCTGCAGCAATACATGCTTCTGCACACAACTGAATCGTCCATGCATGAGAATAAACTGATCCACTCCATGACCTGTTAGTGAGGACCACAACTTTAGGATGCAGAACATATGCCTGGCAGAGAATGTCGTTACATAATGCCAACTGTCATGTATTGCCACAGATCTAAGGTATTTGTCCATTTCATGTGCTGTGTGTGCTGCCATAAACCTGGCCCAAAGTGACATCAGAGCAGGACTTAGCAGAGTGAGCAGTCATGGTAGGAACTGACCACTGGCAGAATTAAATTAGGCCATCAGCTTACCACATCCCCCATCATGGTGCTCCCCTTTGTGTTTCACATACCTTCCCTGTTTGTAGTCCAACCCTTCTTATCATCATATGTCCTCTCTCAGTTTTGTGTCTATTCACTGTGTCCCCCAATTTGTGTCAGCACCTCCAACTGTTTTTTTGGTTATATTATGTGTGTCTGCCCCTGCACATTTGGTACCTACAAATTTACATTTCAGAGAGAGAGACCGAGGCAGAGAGAAAAAGAGACAGGGAGAAAGATAGAAAGAAATAAAAAAAGCAAGAAAGACATTGCCTCTGCTGTTGTGTATCTCCACAAATAGCAAAGCTGGGTGAATTGATTTTTGACCATAAAAGAAAACTTGTAAAAGTGTCATGTAGGCATTATGTAGAAACATAAATTGCTCATTAATGATTATTGAAAATTGAAACACTTTGTACCCATTTCCTCTGATGTCTTCCCAAATATTAACCTGTTTAGTACTTGCATTCTATAATTGGAAGATGTCTCTTAAAAGTTAAATAATTCAATACTGAGATGTACAAGAAAGACCAGTTTTCTGCAGAGTTCTCTCATCTAAACAAAACTGTTCTGCAGAATTTATCTATTCTTGAAAAAAATAAAAAGGAAGCATGTGCCAGTGTCATTTCAGTGTTTTCTTGTACAATGCAGAAATACTGTTTTCACTTGTTCATATGAAGAAAAGTATATAGGTGGAACACATAACAGTTCCTTCAATAATATGTGAAGTAAAAGTAGCATATCAAAAGTAGCATATCAATCACTTCTCCCTTGACAAACAAGACACTGCTGTTTCTCTCAAAAAGGTGTATACA
Organism: Protopterus annectens; assembly: GCF_019279795.1. Classification (NCBI taxonomy): domain Eukaryota; kingdom Metazoa; phylum Chordata; order Ceratodontiformes; family Protopteridae; genus Protopterus; species Protopterus annectens. The sequence continues at coordinate 1,425,469,337 of NC_056726.1, forward strand.
ATCATTTGATCATAGAATACACAAGATACTTATAAGCAGAGGTTATGAGTGCTTTGTCAACTGCCAGTGTCAGGCTCAACCACCTCACCTTTCAAAAGGAGGGCAGCACCTGTAAGTCCATGGACAATATTAAGGGCAGCTATACAATTTTCAAAGCTACATTTGAGGGGGTGACAAAGAATCATACTGCTTGACATGCAAGAGGAGTCTGTTCCAGAGCAAGGGGAGGCACTGGGTGATGAACCCATCTTTTCTTCTAGTGTTTTTTTTTTGCATTCCTTGATGAAGCTAAAATTTCTGTTTCTGCTTTTGGCTTCACAATTTGATTTTTCAAGGAAAAGAAGGTCAAGAAGAGCTGGATCCTTATGGGTACAGTAAACTAGTCACAGGTTTCCACCAAGGACAGTGAATGACACTGAATACAAGGACTCCAATGTCTCTCAAGTGATGCTCAGAGGAATCAAAAGTAGAAATCCTTTTTATTATGAATATCTGTGGATTCTGAATTGTTTAATGTGCCTGGCCAAATACATGTAGAAGGGTGCATTATATTCTCCAGTAGGTCTGATTAGAGCATAATATAAGTGAATATTGACTTCCTTGGTTTTAGAAAAGATGTCTTTGTGACAAATAGTTGGAAATGTAAAGGGATTTCCTAACTGTGGTTGCCACATGATGGTCAATGGGGAGGGAGCTATCAACCAATGTGCCTAGATCTCTGATCACTGATTCATATGGTAATGGGATGTTTTCAATGCAGTGGGATTCAGAGCATTTCTGCTTTCTGAAAAAGATGATGGAACATTTCTTGATGATTAGTTTCAGCACTTTTTCTCAGCATCGAGAATTGACTCTAGTTAGTTTCTTTGGAAGGTATATATTTCTAAAGAGGTCTTGGCAATCACACAAAGTCAATTTGGATGTCCAGAAATAGATATCAAATGGAGAGGTGTTCAATAAAGATCTGTGGGAATGCTACTGGTCTCCTTCTCTCTGTCTGAGGAGGTGTTGACAACTTGGATAAGGTGCTTACTATCTTTCAGTTAGCTGGTTATCCATCTTATCACATGGGGATTTATTTTAAGACCATCACCCTGCAAACAATTCCCTTATATGTTACAGTATCAGAAACCCTGTCCAGATTGAGGTACGTAGCATGGACAGTGTAACCACTGTCAACCACTTGACAGACATTCTCAAAGAACCTGACTAGATTCAGCAGACAGGACCTTCTCTCTACAAAACCAATGTGCATTGGGCCGAGCTTTAGTCAGATTACTGATGCCTTCATTTATGAGGTCAGTGATGTTGAACTTCATGGAGTCACAGATGAGAATTGTATGGCTGATGGGTCAGTGATGGGTCCGACCCTATGGAGAGGCATTAATTCAGTAGTTCACAAGATTCATACACATAACCTATAGAGGAGGGTATCAGCAAGTAAATACTTAACACGCTTTATCTGACAACACAGTATGCTGTCTGGGTCTGTGGAAAAAGTGTTCTTGGTTATTTAGAGTACTTTAAACATGTGTTCCTTATTGATTACAGGATGACATAGTGCCTTAGGGATGGTTTGTGAGGAGATGTTAGTTTCAGGGGAGAAATATGCTGTGAACTGGCTAACCAGTATGTTATGGTATCTTTTTGGTTTAAATGGAAATGTTTGGAGCAATGTTGAGAGTTATTGTAATTGAAGAAGGACTTATTTGCTTCAGTTGCTAGTCTTAATTTGTTTGATGCTTTCCTGATGTTCATATTAACCTTCGGTTTCTTAGATGGGCTGTTAACACATTTCAAATGTTGCAGGGTTCTGGCATACAAGAATGTTTAAGGATTTTCTTCCTTCTGATATACAGTTTTTTCAATATCATCAGATCACTGGTAAATGGTATTTTGAATGTTGCATCATATTTGGTTTTTGAATGGACTGCCAGGTCAATATAGTTATTTAAATGGACATAAAATCAACCATGGATATGACATGGGTACATTTAAAAATGTCATCATACTGTTGTATGAACTTCCTTTTTTGAAATCACTAGTAAGGCAGTAGTGCTCATCAAGGCAGTAGATATTTTGAGGCTAATGGCAACCAGATTATGGTCATACTTTACTAACAAAGATCTGACCATAGGAAGGGATAGAGAGAGAGAGGTCAATTTCATGAGTACCAAGTAAAAATATTTATTTGCATGGTAGGGTTGGGGATAATCTGATCCAAGGCATTTTTTGTTTATCCAATCTAAAATTCTGTCAGCATACCTAATGCTAAAAGTGTATCAGTGATTAAAGGGGTGTCCTTTAAGAGAGCTCAGAATTTATCATGGACATGTAGAGCCATTGGGGGTGATTGATATGGCTATAAGTTGGACATATGAGTTTTCTAAGGTGATCTGAAGTTTGATAATCTCACTGAGGTGGCAGATCTCTGGGTAACTATTTTGAAGAGCAATAATCTCTGATGACTAGAGAAACTCCACAGTAGTTACAAGACAGTAAGAAGGTGTGATAGGCATAAAACCCAGGTAGAAGGGGTACTCTCTAAGGAACTGAATCTTGTCTCAGTAGCAGCACATACATAGATATGTTCCAGATGTAGAAGTGTGATTTTTTGCTAAGTCTCCTGGCATTGAGTAAAGTCTCTTTGATATATGTTGGGAATTATGGTGTATCCCAAGTTTTGATATTTATTCAATGAACTCTGTCTGAAAAAAGGCACAAGGGAGCCACTAAAGGCTTTAGTCAATATGTAGAATCCATTAAATGAGAGAGTGTGACCATCTTTTGAAATTCAAGTTGGACTCTCATCTAATGTCAAGATGATACTTACTTGATCCCATGGAATGTCAACAGCAACAATACTGAGACACACATACATTCTATTTCATTATCATCTCTTTCTTCTAGTATGTTTGAGCACATATGTCATTACTTTCTACTTACAGTCAAAGCACTTTAATGGGATTATCACTATACTCATAAACCATAAGTGTGTGTGTGTGTGTGTGTGTGTGTGTGTGTGTGTGTGTGTGTGTGTGTGTGTGTGTGTGTGTGTGTGTGTGTGTAGATAGATAGATAGATAGATAGATAGATAGATAAACAGATAGATATAGTTATGTAGATATATATGGGATTCTTTCACGTCATCAAGTAGGTTCATAAGTACTTAACTGTCAAATGATCTATGATCTAAAGAAACCTATCTTTGCATTCCTCTGGTAGCTTTTAGCCCTTGTATTATAGGTATGAATAACCCACAGGTGACAGAAATGATATGTAGAGACATTTACTTGTTATCCTTACCCATAATAACATGGAACAAAACCAGTAAAGAATTTATAATTTCCCATCCAGTCATCCAAATTATGTTTGAATAGACTAAGAAAAATACTTTACTTTCTGTGGAGTGGAAGATGGTTCTACATAATTGTCATTTTCTGTGATGCATGCCTATTCCAATAAAGATGCCTTATTTATATAGCAAACAAGGTTGAGATCCACTGAGTGGGTATTCACACTACTATTCGACTTAATGTGTTATAGATCCAACAGGACAGGGTCTGATGTGGCAGTGTATGCAAGGCAGAGGTCAGCCCTTAGTAGCCTGTATGATGCTGAGAAGAGGGACAAGGCCTTGAGATGATCTGCAAAGTTTTTATGATTAAGTTAAATAAACCAGAGTACTAGACACAAAAACATAACTGTAAAACAAATAAAAATATATAAAATAAATAAAAATAAATAAATAAAAAGGGTCTAGCTAGCAATGACCAAAGAAGGTTCAGCAGCAATAACTACCCAACACTAAACTCAAAGTATGGTAAGCATTTATGTTCTTTAGTAAAGCGGAGAACTTCATTAAACCATATAACTGAATGGATCACACCATCTTTTAAAGTTAAAAACGTCATGATCACATGTTAAGATTTTCCAATCAAATTATACAAAGGAAGTAAAACTTTCAAATCTAAAATATTTTAAAGTATTTTAAATAAATACACATATATAATAGTAAATGAAAATTTTATAGAAAATTGATATATTACTAAACTTTCAAAAAACATTTTATACTGATGCATTTATTAAGCCCTGGAATTGAACCAGCTTCTAGAGCTATTTGCCACCATGCTAGTTTACACTCCAGTAGGTTGCATAAATCACCACCATGACTAATGTCTGATAACTTATCAAAAATCAAAAACTCAAACTTTTTAAAAGCATGACAGATTAATGAATGTTTTGCTAATGCATTATTAGAGTATTTTTTCTTAATAGCTAAAGTATGTTCATAAATGGGCTCAGTCAGCATCCTATCAGTTTTACCAATGTAGAAAGATGGACAAGAAATGCAATATGCTAAATAAACAACTGTTGAGATTTACAAGTATATCAAGTATTTGCTGATAATGTCTTACCAGAATTTTTCAAAACTATTGCACTAGTGTTAGAAATATAATGGTATAACTTACGAGATTGGCAACTATACCTTACATAAGGTCCAATATTATTAACAGCTGATACAAAATAATCCATTCTGTTAAAGAAATTTTGTAAATTATAACATTTTTGTAAGTAAAATTAGGGGCTGCACCAACTAGTAAGGAAAACAAAATGACACATAAAAAGGAGCTAGCAATTAACAACGCTACAGGAAGAACTTCCAAAATAAATCTTATCAGTCCAAAATCAAATTAAAAAGTACACAGTCAGTCTTTAATACAAAAAGGTAAACACTTTCACAGTACAATGACCATTTCATCAGACCTACATACACAATAGTAATTAATTATTTAAAGCCAAACAAACCAATAAGCAAGCACTTGTTTAAAACGTCATAATTAGTATAAAGAAACAGGAATGAAAACAAAGACTCTTGACTGATATAGAATCTAAAGTTCATATTCAAAAAGCAGTAGATCTCTGAACATACATAATTAATAATTAAAAATCCATTTTAGAAGTCACGTAGCAGGGACTCTTCATAGGCATTGCCAAACTTAAATATTCATATTACTTCATATGCCAAAATAATTTTTAAAACACAGAATGATGTTCATAACCATAAAAGTCATGTATACATTCAGTATTGTGTTCACTAGCTCTTGATGTGTCATAAAAAAGTGGGAGGAACCTTGATATAAAGATCTTATACAAGTCTTCCAATCAGATGTAGTAAAATAACTTTAATGACATGTCAGCTAGGCATGCCCCTCAAAAGGGCTGTGAAATGATTTAGTGTATTAAACAACATAATATATATATAAAATATAATAAACAGAGTATATACTGAAACACAATAAACAACATAATCAAGAATTCAAATAATAAAGTTAAGGTCATAAAAACCTACTCTCAGATTAAACCAAAACATATTGCCATAGACACACTACCTATCACTAAACAAAAATGAAACACAGCCCTGCCCAATGCACAAGTGGTTGTGTCTTCAAAATAGGTTTAAGGGAGACCACTCCATTTAACCCAGGTGCCTTATAAGATTGTAGCTCTAAAATCCAAGACCAATCCTTCACCTCTGTTTTGTTCTTAATATCAACTCCTCTAGTATCTGTATAAATCAATTCTAGGGCAAAAAAATTAAATTTATGTTGTAAATCTGATTGCTTGATATGCAGAGCTACTACAATACTTACTTTACAATTCCTTATGTCATTCAGATGTTCAAGAATCCAATCTTTAAAACATTTATTGGTTTTCTCTATATAGAAAGCAAAACAATATTCAGAAAAAGCATAATAGATCAGATTATTGGTGCTACAGTCTGCATAAAAAGCACATTCAATATAATTACATAAGGTGTGATGTTCAAAAAAATAATTAGAATAAATAAATTGACAAGTTTTGCATCTTCTACATAGAAGAGTATCTTTACGTTGGGGGTCGTAAAGCTTGTCAATTTATTTATTCTAATTATTTTTTTGAATATTCTACCCTTATGTATGGTAAGGCAAATCAATTCTTGAACATGGAATAATTAGGAATACTAGTCTTAACCTTATAGTCATTTTAATAGAATTGGAGAAAAATGTCATCATGTTTTAAGTAATCTCCATAAAAATATCATGCAGTCTTGTTTCAGGATACCTGCGACTCTCAATTAACTCAATGTGTAGGATTAATCTAAAAAATTATTATAATCACTAATTAATTGACTTAAGCATATAAACTGATTCCATTCCATTTCATGAATGAGGGGTGCATACTAGAAAAATGTAAATAACTATTTACAAAAGTAGGTTTTCAAAATAACTGATTGCGAAATTGCTTAATCAAGGTATCAATAATAATCAATAAATCTAGAAAATGTACTAATGTGCCTTTAGCACTGTTAGGTTCATAGGTTAGTACAATGGCTAACTGCCCTTGTGGACTATTTTAAGCCTAGCCAATTACTCCATGTGAGAATCAAATCCTGCATGTTATGTCTGTAAGGAAAACACCTTAACCATTATGCCAATCAGCATAAATAATCAATCTTAAAAAGTCAGTACTACTTTTAATAGCCTATAAAAATTAGAAATTCATCCCAATATCATTCCAAATAAATATTAAATCATCAATATATCATTTATAGAAATTGACAAAACTGTAAAAAAGGATGTTTAATGAGGAAGCCATGTTCCCACCACCAAGCCACGAACAAACTGACAAAAACAGGTGCCATTCTAGCACCCACTGCTACTCCCTTTTGTTGTTGATAAATGTTAATATAAAACATAAAAAAACATTATTTGGTACTAGTTCGAAAAGCATACATATAGCAGTAATCTGACTAGTTTGCAAGGAAGTAAACTTACACAAAAATATATGTACAAAATTTCCCAGGAAATGCATGTATATAAAGAAACTACATCTATAGTAATTAACATAGTTTCAGTACCTCTAAACTGAAACTGTGCAAGAGGTCTAAACAAACCCATGAATCCTGTAGATAAAACTGCAAATTTTATACAATGGGACTAAGAATGGAATTGAAGTATATGGCTATAAGCTTAGTTTTATGGTTATGAGCAAAGACAATAGGCCAAAAGGAGGAAGGAATTTATGGCATCCTTATGTATTTTGGGGGTACCAAAAATGACTCCTGTTTTGGGATGGTCATTTTATAAAAAGTCAGATTTAGAATTTTCAATATAACAAAAGTAAATAAATCAAATAGAAAAGTATCTACAAAAGTAAAATTTTCTTGCATAAAAAACTTGGGCACTAATTTATAGGAAGTGTCATCAGATAGCATTGTCTAGTATACACTTGTGATACTTATTGCTGTCCAGCAATACTATTCCATTACCTTCATCTGTCCTCATGATTTTTATCTGTTACAAGCAAAATTAACTAATGCTTTATATTCTGTATAACTTAAAATGAATTTCCTCTTAGCATTTTTCTTAGTTAATACAGCTTTAAAATCATGTTATGCAGGCATCAGCAAACACGCTAAGAGTATTAAGTAAACCGCGATTGTAAGTGCTGCATTTACAAAGTAAACAGGAATTACCACCATCAAATCTTTCCACATCATTTAAAATAAACTTTTAATTTAATAGCCTCACTGTGTTTACCTTTCAGAGACAAAGTACAGAGTTTGATTCTTACTTTTGAGAGAAATTGATTAGGCTTAAAATGGCCCACAAGGGTAGCTAGCCTAGTACTTACCTATGAACTTATACAATTTGAAGTCCACTGTTAACTGAGTGTAATTAGTTCATACGGCAGGAATAAAGGTAAAACCTTTATCTAAAACATCAAATTGATGTCTAGTTAAGATGCAAGAATTAAGGTTAAAAATAAGACAAGTTAATTCCTTCTGCCGACATCTGGCTTTGCTGACCATTGCAGTCCCTTGATTTGAAAAATTTGTCTCTACATGAAAAGGGCTTTCATGTAATCGACCCAGACAGTTATTGTGAAACTCACCTTCTTCATTGTGCAAATGATTAACAAAAGGTGGAAAATTAGATTAATAATTGGAATCACTAAAAACAGGCATGTTGGTCAAAACATTAGTAGTTTGAGAGGCTTTAAATCCACCATCTTTGTAAATAAAAATAAGGTGACAGATAAGCTAAATTTTGATGATAGCTGTCCACATCTTTTTTTATCTTCTTCTGTTTGCAATGAAGGTGACCATGTATCTACGAAATTTATCAAGAATACCATGATAAAATATAGACCAACAATTGAAATGGCAATGTTGTTTAATGCTGATATCTAAATCCATAACTGTCTTGTGCAAAGTATCTATTTTGGATGAATTAAATTCCATAAGATGTTTGAGCAATAAAATCCCAGTATCATTAAACAAATTAACTGGAGTATGATATATGTTACCATTTTGAGTATTACCATTAGGGAATTTACAAATATGTAATCCCTTAGGTACTTTCTTAATTTTTATGCAGTAGTCTAAACAATGTTTTTTGCACTCTAGGCTTTTTAATTACAACAATTTAGATATCAAATTATATAATAACACCTTACAAGTCAATTCAGACATGCAATTCCACTCTAAATGTGAAGAAGCCTGAGCATTATTACTCAAACTAAAAAAGGATTTACAGTACTTTTAATAAGATTTTTGACTGTGCTTGCTTCCGAAATCCCAAGGGAATGATCAGCTGCTAATATTCTGTCCTTCAAATTACTGAAAGGACTGCTGCTTGAATTATTGACTTGTACATTGGAGAACAGTATCAGCTTATGGATGGATTTTTGAGTTTTTGTCAATATATCTGAAAATGAATGGCTGAACATGAATAGCACAGTAATAGAATAGAATGGCCAGATAAATCCAAATTTTTATGGTTGGTAGAATGAAAAGCAGTAATATTAGCTACTGTGACCATGGTCAGAAACTAACACATTAAAATCTTAGAACAAACCAATGGAAAACAAACTAGTGTACTAGACACAAAAATATGACTGAAAAACAAATAAAAAGGGTCTAGGTAGCAATGGCAAAAGAAGCTTCAGCAATAATAACTACTCAACCCTAAAGTACAAGTATGGTAAGTGCTTTCATTCTTTAATAAAATGTAGAACTTCATCAGACCATAGAATTGAATGGATCACACCACCTTTTAAAACCAAAAATGTCATGATCACATGTTAACATTCTCTAATCAAATTATAATAAAGAAGTAAAACCTTCTAACTCTAAAATATTTTAAAGTACTTTGAATAAATACACACAAAAATATAATAGTTAATATAATGAAAAAATGTGTATATTACTATTTTTTTTAAAAAAACATTTTATACTGATGCATTCATTATGTCCTGGAAATGAATCAGCTTCTAGAGCTATTTGCCAGTGTGCTTCGTTACACTCAAGTGTGCTGCCTCAAGCACCATCATGACTAATGTCTGGTAACTTATTTACAAAAAAATCTAACTTTTTAAAAGCATGGCAGAATGTTTTGCTAATGCATCATTACAGTCCTTCTTAATAGCTAAAGTATGCTCATAAATGTACTCAGTCAGCATCCTATTGGTTTTACCAATATATAAAGCTTGACAAAAAATGCAGTATGCTAAATAAACACATTTTTATTTCTTTTTATGATTAAGGTCGTTGATTTTTTTTTTAATGAGAGTGCATTGTTGTCATTCCAGTTGCTGCAATTGATTGGATAGATACATATCTAAAGGGGCATTATATTAAATTACTGACCTAATGAGAGTTGAGTACAGTGGAAGGATTGCATCCATAGACCCAGACACCATACCTTTAGATAAATGCTGTGTGATGAAAAAGAACTTCCTTATAATAGTGTTTACATGTTTATCAAAACACAGTCCATTGATGACATAGATTAGCAAGTCCTTGATTACTGGATCAAAATTCATGGCTATTTTGGTGGTTCCAGTATGGCAGCAAAAGTGTAAGTAGCAAGAATGTGTGGCACCCTGGGTGGCTGTCTTAGATAAAATAAAAAATTAGATTGCAACAAAGTCCCTGGTCTTATATAGGGATATCATCACTCACGTCAGCCTGTGTGAGAATGTGAGGTAGTGCCAGCTATGCCAGAGAGAGAGTAGGGGAGTGCATGTTCAACATATCCCAGCATAGCTAGCTGGAGTTTTGTAAAGACTTGTATGTCATTTGTATATCAAACTGATTTGTACAGGTGTCTGTGTTGAAAATGTATTTCTAAAGTTGCCTGTGTTAAAAATGAACCAACAGTGGGTACTGCTGGACAGAAAAGAAATGCACCTGTATGTCAGGCTGTATTGAAACTGTTGAAATGAATATATTGTAACATAAAATATTGGAAGAGAAGAGGTTAATCTCAGTCCAGCTAACTTTGAAAAATAGTCTGAAATTACATTACCTGGTTTAAGCCATAAAGATGGTTTCTTACATTTCTGATTGCAGCCAGAGACAAAATGTCGGTGAAAACCAGGACTAAGAATCTTACTGTATTTTCTTAAGGGTGAACTGACTGCTACACTGGATGAGTGGAAGTTTTTGAAATGGTTTTATAGCTTCCAGATGCTATAACACATCTTAGCAAAACTCTATATGTGTGCATGCTGTCACATATGCGCAAGATTCTGCCTCAGTTTCTAGTAAAGAGGGTAGTGTGGGAACCAGAAGTCAGATGAACAGATGTATGTGATGTCATTCTGTAATCCAGCACTGAAATGATGCTTTAATACTAGATGAGACAGAAGTCTCAGGGCAGTCTGTTTGTAAAGCCTGACAAAAAAGGACCCCTCACCTACTTCATCTTGCCTTGCTATATTAAGGAAGTAGGAAACAGTCATTCTTTAGATCAGTTAGGAAAATTAGTGAGATTATTTAAGTATTGTTTTTCTGTATCTGTGTGAATCCTTCCACCTGTGTTATTTTCAATATTCCTGTGTCTGAAACTCTGGTGTTTATTGTAAATAGATATTTAGTATTTCCATGTTATTTTATTATTTATTATTAAATACATTTAAACTGTGCATTGTGGCTGGTCTTTTAAAGATTATTTTAACCTTTGAGAGTACTTACATTTATTTGGTGACACTGTAGCCTTTCCTGAAAGCCTTGCTGCATTGGTCATATACTACCATTTGTATTAGTATTACGTTTACTCATTATAATTGGGTACCCTTGTAAAAGCCTTAGCGTAGCTGGCTTTGGAGTGTTCTGGTGCCAGTATCTACCTTTCAATCTGGGCAAAAGGAGCATAGCTGGTAAATCTGTGCCAGCCTTTTCCAGGTGTATGTGTGTGTGTGTGTGTGTGTGTGTGTGTGTGTGTGTGTGTGTGTGTGTGTGTGTGTGTGTGTGATTCAAATCTCAAAGAGTGTGTGTTTCAGCTAATTAGAGCAGGGACACAGCACTGGTTTCAAAGAGAGGGTGGTGGAGGACTTGGTTTGGAGCACTCAGTTGAAGACTCAATTCTGCAGCTGTGGACAGTGTGGAGTCTTATTTGGGGCCTGGTGAAAAAAGCAGAAACCTAGCCCCAGGACAGGAGTGTGTTCCCTGTGTGCTCGTAAGGGAAATTGTGCTTGGTGCAGAGAACTGCATCTGAAAATACTAGGTGTATTTATTTTTGTAACAAGTGAATGTCCCTCATTGGTGTCAATGGTGAGGATTGAGGCTCCTTGATTACTGGTCCAGAGGAGGGATGTCACATATTGAGGAGCAGAGGTGTGGATATTAATTGAACTTCTGTAGGCAGTTGTTACTGAAGTCGTGTGTATTCTCAGCAGCCGCAACGTAAACATATAGAATTTCATTTTCACAGATTTATTTATTTTTTGTTTGTTTAGTCAGGGAAAGTAGGCAAATATGTCAGCAGAGGATTTTGGTAAGCTGACAAAGAACCTGTTTGCCAAGGCGTGTGAAGCCAAAGGACTAGTGCATTCCAATCTGATTAAAGAGGACATTATTTCAGCCGTATTCACAGCTGTAACCCAAACCAGCAACCAGAAAGACAACCTTTTGCTGATAGAGATGTACAGTCCTCAGAAACAGGACAATTTACCTTTTTCTCAAAGGACTTAAAAATCCATCTGGAGTTAAAGAGACTAGAACTGGAGTCCAAACATTTGGAATTAGAATAGGCAGAGAGACTGTGGTGTTTGGTGGCTAAAGGAAATGAGAAACTCTGGTGTTTGAATGCTGAAGAAAATGAAAAGCAGCATCAATAAAAGAGAGAGGTGCTGACCCTTCTTCAGGGTCATGGAGGTAATGGAGAAGGGAATATCCAAACCCCAGAAGCAATAAAGGTCACTAAAGTTCTTCCACAGGTTACAGAGGGTGATAATTTTATTCATATATTTGAAAGAGTATGTAGAGAGTATAATGTTGACCAAGGATTCTGGATACGGTTCCTGAACACTTACTCAATGGTAAAGGTGTAACTGCTGTTTCTAAATTGTCTGATCCTGATTGCTTAAAGTATGATAAAGTTAAACAATATTTATTGGAATGTTTTAAGTTAACATCTGAAACTTACAGAAAAAAGTTCTGTGAACATAGATGCAAGGAAGATGAAAGTGTATGTGATTATATTGCTGAAATAAACACTTATTTCCATAGGTGGATCAGTAGGTGTCAGGTCATCACTTTTGAAAGGCTGGCAGAACTTTTGTTGAGGGAGCAAGCCCTTAGCACCTTATCTGAGGACATGAGAATCTGATTGGCAGACTGGGAGTGCAACTCAGCAGATGATCTGGGGAAAAGGGGGATCTATATTTAGCAAGCATGGCATTACTGCACAAGAAGGGGATACCCAGTGCAGCACATGGATATAAGGGAACCCATGGTCTGCAGTCTAAACCACCCTAACAGACTCTATCAATGCAGGGAAGACACTTATTTAGGTACAAGGTCAGGATCAAGGAATAGATGTTTTAAATGTAACCAGTGGGGCCATGTAGCAAACAGATGTCCATGGAAGCAAAGTGTGGGACAAAAGGTGGGGGAGCCAGCAAGTGGGAATAACAGTATACCAGTGGTAAGTTGTCTGGAGACATCAGTGGTACCAGACTATTACTGGAGTTTGCATCCTAGCTTAATGGATGGAAAACAGGCCACTGCTAAGAGAGACACAGCCAGTGACATAACCATTGTGAAGCCTACAGTGGTTAAAGAGGAGCAAGTTCTTGCTTGGGCCATCCACTTCAATCAGAGCTTTAGGAGAGACCCCATTATAAATGCCTTTGACCAGGGATCACATTGATTGGTAGGGTGGAAAAGGAAGCAAGCAAGTAGGCAGGTTTGATGATATCCCTGCAGATGTCCGGATAGGGAATGATTTTGATAATGTAGTACCTTGTGTGCTTGTAGTTACATGCAGTCAGCCTTGGAGACAGGCATGTAGGTCTAGTAGTCTGGAAGAGACCCAGACAGACCCCACACCTGAAGCCAGGGCTGGAGAGGTGGCGCCTTCTGGGAGGGAAATACCTTGTAGCAGTGAGACTGATGATGAGCCACAGCTGCTGGCAGTTGTTTAACAAAAAAAAAAAGAAGAAAAACAGGGTTCATGAAAACAAAATATGATCTATTTGGCTGTACTTCAGGAGACATACCTTCTCAGGAGCAAATGTCAGTTCTTCTTGCAGAAGAATACAGACAAATCGGATGACTGGATATTATGTAACCTTGGAAGTGGAAAGGAAAAGAGGGGGTCTTGATATTAATAAAAACAACACTGGATTTGTAGTGGAGAAGGAGTATTTGTATACACAGAAGAGATTCTGTATGCTGAAAGGGTAAGGAAAAGGAAGGGCCTTGATGGTACTGGGAGTATATATACCTCCTAAAACTACAGTATATGACATCAAACAACTTATAGGCCATATAGTGGCAACTCAACAAGGTGCAGCCATCATAGTTGGGGGACTGAAATGTCGTTGGTTATAAAGAAGATGAGTCAGAGTGACATGTGCCATATTATACTGCATTGGAAGGGAGATATCTTAAGACAATCATACAGTTTTATGGCTTGATGATGTAACAAGAGTATTAAACCATGAAAGTGAATATATCTTTTTTTTTACTTATGGGCATGACTATTAGAGTAGACTGGATAGATAGTATTTAACAACGGAGTATTTATATTTAGTGGGCAGGTCTATACCCAATCCATATCAATTTATGAGTATGCCCCTGTAATGCTAGAATTAAAGGAAGATTGGGAGGAATATAAATGTAAACCTTGGATATGTCCAATATATATTTTTTAAACTGCACAGTTTACTAGAGGGTTACAAACAATGAACTGGATGAAATGCAGTATAAGGATCCAGGTCTGAAGCAGAAATGGAACTGATCTAAAACTAATATTAAAAGAAGAGTACACGTATTGCTAAAGCAAAGGTGCAGGGCTAGTAAAAACAAGTATACTGAGGCACTGGGAAAAATTACACCGCTACAAAATCAAAGCATAGGTAGGAATGCTGTCATAAGACTGGATCAGCATGAGGTGAAGAAAAAAATGAATGTATACATAGACAATTTAAATAAGGTTAGGACCTTGGAATTAAAACAATATCATTACTGCACCTCACCTAAACTTATCGAATGATTGACACATAGGATGAGGATACAGAAGGTTGACTGTATGATAGTTCTGATTAGGGATTCAAGCACAGGAATGTTAATAAGGAATGTAAAGAGTATAAGAAAGGTTTTTGCAATCTATTATTTAAACTTATGTAGTAAAAACTTAGATACTGAGTTGACAGTAGTTCAGACAAATGAATACCTGGCAGGTCTGGTACTACTGGTCCTACCAAAAAGGCAGCAGAAGCTCTTAATACAGGAGGTATCATAGAATGATATATTATGGGTGCTGTTATGACAGATCCAAAGCAAAATCCACAAACAGATGAGATTCCAGAAGATATATGGAAAAGACATAAAGATAAGATATTACCCATATGACATAATCTTTTTAACTCTGTACTATGGGAGGAGCAATTACAAGTTTCTAAAAGCAGGCTGTATTTGTGGATATTCCAAAGGAGGGAAAATCCGACAGATGCAGGTGCTTACAGGTCAGTCTCTATTCTCAACCATGATTATAAATTTTTTATGACCATTATGACTCCAAGAGTAGCCAATTGTTACCTCAGTTTGGGGTCAATGTAGTTTTATAGTGAGAAGGACATTTGACAATATTAGAAAAAAATACTCTGCTGTAGCAGGAAGCCATGGAGCGAGGCAATCCTTTAATATTGGTGTCATCTGATGTAGAAATAGCCTTTGACAGGGTAAGCTGAGGTTTTTATGACTAGTCAATTTTAGTTTTCTGATAGAAAGCATAGAACATACATTCCGTATTTATCAGGACTCAGTAGGACTAATAAAATGTGCATGAGGGTGGGGGCACATCTGCACCAGTTACTTTATCCCGATCAACCAGAAAAGGTTGCTTCCTGTCTCCTCTTTTGTTTACCCTATATATGGAACCTTTAGCCTGTAAGGTAAGAGGTTTGAGGATCGGGGGCTATAGTTAGTATGCAGGGCAACAGAAGATAGCATTATTTGCAGATTACATGATTATTTATTTTACAGACACCAACATGACTTACACCAACTGTTCCAGGAAATATAGTCATTTGGAGCCCTTTTGGAATACAAGATAAATAAAGGAAAAACACATTTTGCCCACAGTCATGGAATGGTACAACAGCATTTTTTTTTCTTCTGTGGACATTATAATATAAAATATTTAGGGTTATGAATCAAATGAAACATGAATGAGGTGGCTAGGGAAAACTTAGAGGAAACATTCATGAAAATAACATCTGAGGAGTTTTTCAAGGAAGGTAAGGAGAAAGAATAAAAGGGGAAAGTCTAACACTCCCTGTGGGAAGGCATGTGGGCCTGGGTGGGGGGTGGCTGGGAATTTTGAATCTTGAATATTACTATTTTAGTGCCCAATTAAAAAAAATATATAATGAAACTACAGATGCCACAGTATCGTGCTAAAGGGAAGTTATTTTGACAGGGTCTAGGAGGGGTACATTAGAGAAGTTGAATTAAATCCCTAGACATTCCTAGAAATTAACACGCTGCCTGGCAATATATTATTACCTGCCTTGAACAGTTATTTAAACTACAACAGATCAGTCCACAGACAGACCTCCTACTCCCTGTATGGATTAGGATCAAGACCCAGATTGATAGATCAGTGGTAAGGGCTTGATTAGCCTGAAGTATCAGAAACAAAGGACCCACATAATTATAACAGGTCGGTACCATAAAGGAATGGAGGCACATGTAAGAGGAATATGATCTGCAAACTAGGGATTTGCTTTGACAACATAAGAATTGTAGCAGAATTGAAGGTATAACAAAGAAATTGTTTCAGCTGAGGACGGAACTTGCAATATTAGAAATAACACTGGAGACAGGACAACAGGATGCAAACTTTAATTGGATAATTATTAAAATATTACAGGGCAGTAATAAAAGACATTATCAACACAGACAAATTATTGAATAAGAAATGGTCAACAATATTTGCTACCATCCCAGAGAAAGAGGCTTGGGAGAAAATTTGCATTATGCCAAGGTATGCTACCAAAGCTTGCTGGTTCAGGAAATTTTCATGGAAATGTCTTCATAAATACTTTTATATACCCAGTCAGCTCAGCAAAATGTTTCCTGGGGTTTTCAGGTTTATGTCTGAGGTATAAGAGTGAACTAGGCATGCAGACTTGTGTTTTTGGGACTGTAGGGACCTGGAGCAATTTAATAGAGATATAGAAGGTTTAGTAAATTGGTTTATTAAGGAAAGTTACACTAACAAAAGAGATGTACTTTCTTAGTTGGGCCAGGGATGTCATAAAACAGCATGTTCAGGCACATCTGTCTTTAATGTGGGTTGCCAAAAGGATGTCACAAAGCACTGGAAAAGTAGAAAGATTCCACATATTGAGGAAGTGGTTGCCATTATGACTGACATTAAGATGCTAGAGGTGGGTGGGGAAAGTAACACACAAGAAGCAAAGATTAAATGCACACATATGGACTTTTTGGGATAATACACAAACAGCACTAAATTGAATGGTAGTAGAATGTTTGGAAGACGGAAATGATTAGCAGAATGCCAGTCTATTCTATTAATTTATAAAGTTTGGATATGATGTGGATGTTTGTTCAGCTCACTTCTGATGAAACTTTACTATGTAGCTTTTTGTTTGGAAAGGACAAAAGTAAAAAGTTCATATAGGTGACACCAGTGAAGGCATAATTAAAAAAAGAGGGTAATATGAAATTTATGAATGGAGAGGATTGGTCAATGTTCAATCCAGGGCATGAACTAGTTTAATGTACTGACTTGACAGGAAAATACGTGCTTATCGTAAGCTTATATAGAAAAACATGAGCACACTGTTATATCCTTCACATAGTGGTCTATTAATTTTCATTTGATCTCTAAGACAGTGATGCCATAGGGAAAAATGCACTCTTTGCATAGTGGAGTTAGCAGGACCCTCAAAATGGCCCATCTGACAAGAAAAAATAAATTCAGGCATGTGTGTCAATGTGATAGTTACAACGTAAGTCATGCTTTCCAAAGGATACTCTCAACATTCTTAAAGAAGTCAGCCAGAGTAGGTTGGCAGTATCTGCTACTAACAAACCTGAAATGGCTTTGCCTGTGAGTTTGTAGGCTCCCTCTCTTATTGTTTATTAATTCAATAATGAGCCTTTCCTTCACCTCACGTACTGGTCAGGCATATGGATCTACTATTAGATGGGTCTGCTTATGCCATACCTTTGTGCAAGGGGATGACAATTCCTGTCCTCTATTCAAGAACCCTGTTCAGAGGCTGACACTGAATAGTCTCTGTAAGGGGACTGACGAGTTCTGCTTCAGGCTAACCAGTAAGCCTCTTAATATGTTATCCAGCCCCATGGAGGTAGTGTTCTAGGCCTTTGCTGCTGCCTTGAACACTTGTTCTTGTTCTAGGAAAATTTGGAGGTTTGTGATCTGAGAATGTATGAGGGGAGATGGACGTTAAGTTAGAGCAAAATTTATCCTCTAGTACATTGGCAATTCCCTCTGGGTCAGAATGTGTGGTATCATTTTTTGGGAGGAGCTTTTTCTCCCCACTGCATCATCTTACAGCTCCCTATCCATTGCCCCAACCCATTTCTAGGTCTACCAGTTACCTCCTAACGCCTTTGTACTTCCTCCAATAGGGCTGAGATCACTGTGGATACTAAGTAGTCTGATTGTCATTATGCACCAAGGTGGATTTAATACTGACCTGCCCCATTACTCCCTCCCGCCTTCATCATGATTCACATGAAAGTATCTGAGTGGTAGCATGCAATGGGGGCATGTGGCATTTGGTCCCACCTCCACAGCAGACCATGCATGTCCCCGACCCTACACCATATTTGGACCATGATTCTCAATGGCAATGACCCCAGCCTCCACCAGGGATCATCACAGGAGAAACTCACAGAACCACCCAGCCTCATTGATGATAATGCTCATCCCTTACTGCTGGTCTGTCAGTCACACAAGCCGCTAACTGAACCCGAGCCATAGTCAAGGCTTTATCCTTTTATGCCACTGGAGTGGCTATAATCTGGTATTATTTTCTATTAGTTCTGTGCAGTGCTGACCATTGTTTCTGAGATTTCTGACATAGTCAAAGAAAGCTTTGTGATTATCCTTTACATGGATGGATAGTTTTACCTCATATCTGGCTTTTGTTGACTTGATAAGGGTCCAGATACCCCTGTTTAGATTATAAAGTGCATTTCTGGCATCTTGAGAGTTACATTTATTTTATTGTGCAATGAGAGTTTTTCTTTTATGATAGAGTCTGTTTATATCTGGATTCCACTGCAGGAGTGTATTCTTAAATTTTGCATTGCCTTTATTACAGAGAGAGAGACAGATGTGTCTACCCAGAGATTTACAGATACACAGAATTTGGTTGCAAAGGTTTCTGCCTAAACAGCAGGGTCGTCAGATTAGAAGGTGATTTTTGAATTTGGTCATGCTATCATTCAGTTTTAGTATATTAGCCTTAGAATCATCTCTGAATACCAAGGCACTGGAAGATGCATCCTGCTTCAGATGTATGTGACAGATTTGTGGGATGATTTGACTAGTAGGAAATGACAAATGGAGCAGAGCAAAGCTGTCTCATATTAATAAGGATCAAGTCATTGATTTTATTGAATGTTATTGAGGGGTCAATTAACTGGTCCAGAGGATTTGTATAGATAAAGTCCAGAAATTTGTGAGCATACATGTTTGAAGATGTGTACATCTTCCCATTAATGGAACAGGAGTTGAACTCTCTTAGGAGAATGGTGTTTGGCTTAACCCACTGGGATTCCATACTAGTTTGGTAGGAGATGTGGATGAAAATGGACATACAGGGAGTCCTACAATTTGCTATGATATGATAAGGGGATTTGTTGATAGCAACTTGAATGGGAAGGAGTTCTGTTGTTACACTGTCTAATAATTTTGTTTTTAAGAATATGGATACATTGCTGCCTCTAGTTCATTCATCAAATGCAGTGGGCCCTGAAGTGTGGTCATAACTGAAACCCTACATTGATGGAATGCTGTCATTGGTCTTGAACCAGGTCTTTGTGACAATGCATATATCAATATTTTCCAGGGTGAGGAGTGACTGTACCAAATGGAGGTTTTTGTTAAGACTCCTAGTATTGATCAGTAATACCTCTATGTTATCCGGATTTTGTTTCTGCTTTGTTATGTTGGAAACTTAACAAGACTGTTATTTTTCAAAAACAGGCACTACTAGGAAGATAAGTATTTAACCAACAGACAAAAAGCCTTGGAGGATAAGTGTAGACCATCTATGACAAATCATTAATTGTTAAAAACAAACAGGGTTAAAACCACAGAGAGAGATTTATTCAAATAGCACAATTCACGTGTTACTTTGCAGGGCAGCCTCTTGCAAACTGAGAGTTTTTCTTTTCTTTATCTCTGACAAATCAGGTAGGACTGTCTACCATCTCCTCCCAGGAAGATCTATACTAGACGTCCTTTGAATAACACCAGAAGCTAAGCTGATTTTTGAAGTCAATAATCTATTGTTGGTATCGGGTCATCATTCTTGGTGATGGTAGAATATTGCTCAAGGCTGGGTTCATACCTGCCTTGGACACATTCCAAGAGCTCCATCATATCTGAGGAGGTACATCTCAAGATGTTTACATCCCCATATACTGTCACTGTGCAATGTGCCCTTGAAGTGCAAGACCTTGAGTGCATGTGTGATGTGGCATATCCTGGCACCTGACAGCTTGGTGAGTGGTTCATCATTGTGTCTCACTATGAAATTATCTAAGACTAGGATTTTCGAATGTGTGGAGCTTTGCCTTATGGGCTTTTGAATTGAATCACTGTTTATTAGTTGTACTTTTCATTCCAAGTGTTGTCTATGTTGTGTGTTTGTGAGGTTGCTGAGGATAATGGTTTCTCATTTTATATTCAGGAGGTCTTTATGGTTCAGATAAGTCACTTTAAGAGACTGCCTATATAGATCGATGTGTTTTGCCTAAGCTGTCTGTGATTTAGTCTGGTGTTGCATGGTACTGACAACCTCCTTGTTATTGGCAGTGGCTTCATATGAGAGCTTTGACTAAATACCATTATATAATTACATCACTGACACACTGATAGATTACGTAGTAGGTGTTTGTCAGTGAACATGAAACAATTGCTACATTGTCTCAGGATTCCCATTTCAACCAAGCTGGCTACAGAGATCATAGGAAACTGTAAATCCATGATTCCAGATGCTTACTAATATTTTTGGTTCATAGGTATATACTAGACTACTGACCACCAGGGCCTTTATTAGCCTAGTCTTGCAACTCAGCCCCATTGTGTCCCTATGTATCTTGTGCATTTACTAGGAGAGGATATATTACTTACAAAGTTTCCATAGGTTATGTTGGGGGATGTTAGTTTGGGCGTAGTTACTGTCTGCCCCTGTCTATCAGAGACATCGAGGCCAGACCTGGAGTGAGTTTCCAGTTTTGCATTAATGCTTAAATAGGGTGAGGGATGGACTAAAGTGAGCTAAAGAGAGAATAGCCTCTAAGAGGTTTGGAGCTGATTTACTGAATGAGAGACCTAAATCTATATAGAAAGCAACACCCCTCTTAGCACAAAACTATAGCTCCTGCTTGCAACTATAGAGAGAGAAAGTATTTCCTTTTAGACTTACGGTATTGATTTGGGGAAACTAATAAGTGTAACTAGAGAATATATGGTTTGAGCACAGACACCAAGAAGGTAGCAAATAATTAGTCTTGACTGCCTGTATGATCGCCTTTGATATGCATAGATGTACCGCTGCTTAACTCTGCTGCTACAAATTTAGCTGTATCTTTCCAAAGACTTCCAAGTAAGCAAGCTTAAACATGGTTATCAAAGTCACTGAGGAGCAGCACAAGTGATCATAACTACAGCCTATGGCAAAGAGGCACTATTTTTTGTGGGAAGTTGCAGTACAGCTGAGATTGAGAATATAGTTGGTATATAGATGTGCATACATGGGTATACACATTATAGGATTATCAGTACAGTATCCCATGCAAAAACACTTTTTTCAATTTTTTTTTCTTTCTTTCAATTTTTTTTTGATAAGTTGACTTTTAATCACCATAATTTAATTACTATGGATATGAACTTTAGTGAATTCAACCATTTCTCATAGACTCTTATACATCTCTATCTAATCTCTATTTATATGTTATCCATCTCTCTCTCTCTATCTCTTTTGTCATATAAATATATATATATATATATATATATATATATATATATATATATATACATGGATCTACTTCGAAATGCCGAAATTCCAGAATGCCGACAGCCATATGGCCGACAGCCATATGACCGACATTCAGAATCTCGACATTTCAAGTACATCCATAGGTAGGAAAATACAATTTCCTTTAAACTGCTAGCAGGGGGGCTATGACCCCCTGCACCCCCCCGTAACTTTAATATACCAAGTTCGAGATTGCACTACAGTGCAATAATGGAAATCTTTCCATTCTGCACTATAGTGAGATGCCGGTCTCACATTGTTGGTATTCCGAATGTTAGCCATATGGCTGTCAGCCATATGGCTGTCGGCATTCTGGAATTTCGGCATTGTGAATCTGATCCATACATATATATATATGTATATATATATATATATATATATATATATATATATATATATATATATATATATATATATATAAATATATATATATATATATATATATATATATATATATATATATATATATATATATATTTATGGACCCCACTAATATGGGAAACTGCTGCACTCCCCCTACTTTAATACCTTCCCTGGTAAGGTCAGACCACAAAATAGTCTCCTTTGAAGTAAAAATAAAACTTGGACCCCCCAGCTAAACCAGGAGCATTCAGGAACTATCCTAAGGTTAACCTCCTGCTAGTAAGTGAAAATGTGGCAAAATTTCAAGCCACCACAAATCCTGAAAACACAGCTGGCTATGTAAAACTCTTCATAGAAACCCTGTGCAAGCATGTCAATAGCTGCATAGAGGCAGATGCACTCACCAGGAAAAAGTTCAGAACTAACTCAAAAAATAAGCCACCCTGGTGGAATCACAAAATCAATAGGCTGTATAAAAGGTGGAAGAAAATCATGCAAAAAATTAGAAGGTGTAGCACCAGCAGGATAAAACACTCTCATCAAATGAAACAAACAACTCAGAGGACAATAAAGTCTAATAAAGCCAAATTTGAGGTAAGTTTGGCCTCCCAGGCCAAGGAGAACCACAAAGCATTCTTTAGCTATGATCAAAACCTCAAGGGTAATACAGAATTGTGTGCAGAGCTCATTGTAAATGGTGCCACCTATACTTAGCCAGAAGATATAGCAAACCTCCTGGCCGATAAATTCAGCTCCAACTTTACCCCTCTCTCCCCCTCAACCTTCCCTCAGGAAATATCATCAAATATAACTCCCCCTACTATTACTAGGGAACAGGTCCTTAATGCTCTCTCTAAGACTAAGAACACTACATCAATGGGCCCAGACAATATCCCAGGATGCTTTCTAAATAGCATGAAACATTACCTATTAGGGCCTCTGGCATTATTTAACTGTAGCCTCCAAACAGGCTTTGTGCCTCAAGAATGGAGAAAAGCAACAGTCATCCCTATACACAAAGGTGGGCCATCTACAGAACCTGGAAACTACAGACCCATAAGTCTCACTAGTCTTATATGTAAAGCCATGGGAAGAACTATCATGGAGATGATCAAGAGAGAGATAGTAAACCTCCAGACACTGGACCCAACCCAGTTTGTTTCATCAAGGGCATATCATACCTACTCAACCTGGTGGACTTCTTTGAGAAGGTCACCATAGCAATGAATGAGGGCAAAATCATTCACACTGCCTACCTTGACTAGGCCAAGGCATTTGACAAAATACCCCACTTGGGCATTGTTGACAATTTCAAGAGGTTAGGTACAAACCCCTATATCACCTGGTGGATAACAAACTGGCTCACAGACAGGACCCAGGAAGTTAGAATTGGGGAGTCCACCTCCATAAAGAGGCCAGTCATAAATGGAGTCTCTTAGGGGTCAGTCCTTTGACCACTCTTTTGGCATTTACTTCTCAGAAGTCAAGGCCAATGTCAGTGGTCTCTGGCTGACTAAATTTGCAGATGATTGCAAATTAGGAGCTGTCATTACATCTCACACTAACACAAATGTTCTCCAGGTGGGGCTGACACAGACAAACAACTGGTGTCAGAGCCATGGACTAAAAGTAAATGCTATGAAATGAATAATAGTATCCTTTGGGATGTCATCCATCCTTGGTAACTATCATCTTGACAACACACTTCTTAGAGTTGACCCAGTAGTCTGGGACATAGGGAGACATATAGACAGCAATCTAACCTTTGACCATCATGTGTCTACAGCGGTGAGGAAATCATTCTATGTTGCGCAACTTATAAACAAAGTTATGGCATCTAAGTCCAAGGAAGTCATTGTTCCCCTGTATTCAGCATTCATCAGACCTATCATTAAGTACAATGTTCCCTTTGGTATGTACCTAAACAGACATATCCAACAGCTGGAATGTCCACAGAGGTTTCTCACTAAAAGAATACAGGGCATAAGTAAAATGTCCTATGAAGACTGCCTCAAGGTCCTATCCCTGTATTCTGTCTGCTACAGGCTTTTGAGGGGAGATCTAGCCCTGGCATACAGGGCATTGTCAGACTCAACTCTTATGGACATCCTGTTTATCCACAAAACAAATAGCACCAGAATTACCCATTCTAAATACTTAAACCTTGCCTATGATATAAATAGGACCAGCTGGAGAGATAGGTATGTATCCCAGAGACTACCCCGTCTATGGAACAGGGCCCCCATCCATGTGAAGCAGAGTTCCTTCCTAACCCAATTCAAGTGCAACTTGGACAATTGGAAGGGAAACCAGAAATCCATCCCTGGTTTGGCACCTATGTCTCTAATGGACACAGGTAACCTGTAAATGGTTCACCTCCCAGGCCCATGCTTACACTTATCAAGGGTATAAGAACTTGTCAGAGATTTGGGATGCAGGGCTAGGCTTAAAAAGGCCCTTGTGGCTGTTAGCCTAGTAAACACCTATACATCTATGAACCTATGAACCTTTGAAAACACTGAATCTCAATAATATTTAATCCAAATTCATTAAAATGACTTTGTCGAATTTTCATTATATCGAACTCCCAGAACAATGAAAACTAACCCTGGGAGAAGAACCACTTGACCAGCAGGATAAAACAACAAACATATGGATATATATATATATATATATATATATATATATATATATATATATATATATATGGATCTACTTTACATGATCGACACTTCACAAAGCCGAAGACCATATGGCCGAGACCATATGATCGACTTTTGAAATGCCGATCATGTAAAAAGAAAAAACACAACGATAACCTACCTAAACATTGCTAGCAGGGGGCAAGCCCACACAGATACATATATATATATATATATATATATATATATATATATATATATATATATATATATATATAAATATAAATATACACACACACGCGCGCACACACACACACACACACACACACACACACACACATATATAATATATAGGTTTACTGTCATAAAATCGACGTTCACATACCTCCCAGTCCTCTGATCATCAGTAATAATGTCGAGAATGGAAAACTCTGCATGTTTACAAGATCGAATACAGAAAACCACCACGGACCTCATTTCGAACTACTGAACAGCGCATACATGAATTTGACGTCTACTGATGACAATGAATCTGCGATGCAGATCTACTAGTCGCACTACATAAAATGTAGAAATAGAGTAGAAGTACAAGACGACACGATTATAAAACCATCGGTACAGAAGACTACCACTGAAACAGATTACATTGCTGAATAAGTGGATTTATTTCCGGAAAGCATATCAATAACTGGAAAAACTAAGGAGATTACATTTTGAGTGTGGAAGGGTAAGTAAATGTAATATGTGAGGAGGTAGTTTAAATGTGTAATATACATAACAGTATCTTAGCAAAAGTTACAACATATAATGTTTTTACAGGTCATTATGAGCAATATTATGTGAATACATATGGCTGTAACTATTACTTGCTAACTGAACCATGACATCTAGGAGTAATATATTAGATTTAACTAATACGGGAAAGGATCTTGATGCAGTTGTTATACAAATTCTTCATATGTTTTTAAACTTGTATGAGTTGTTGTGTATTGTAGTGAGTATTTGTCACTGGCAGTAGATACATGAGCATATAGTAAATGTATGCTGTAACTGCTGTTTGGAAAGTCATATTTAAGGTTAATTGCATAGTTGTAAGACAAGTCCTTTTCACTATAAGCATTATTCCCTTTGTTGAATGAAGCATTGATAGAGCTGACAGTGATAGGCATTACATTGTGAAATGCACAATTGAAAGGAATACTGCATGATGTTGTGTACCTGTGTAGGTATAACTCATAGCTGTATACTGTTAAATGTAGTGATTACCAGCAGGCTGCAGTTGTCCGGAAACATGTATTGGCTTAGGTGTCTATCTGTATATTTGATTTGATAGTATTTGGAAAGGGTAAATGTGTAGTCAGTGCATTTAAAAAATGTTTGTCCAGTCACAGATGTCTTCCAGTCACAGTGCAATGCAATCCCTTTGCCATGGGTTGTGTTCGTGTTACTTGTAATAAATACAAGTGATACAGTCCTGTATGACATAACAGTAATACTATAAATTGTTAGTAATCTAGTTACTGTTGTTGATTTGTAGGTGACCGCAGGCACTATGTCAGACAAACTGGCCGTGAGTTATCCTGGTGTTATTGGCTTATTGTATGGCACTGTGACATCTCAGAAAGGTCGCCCTATACTCTGTATAGATGGTTATCAATACTACCTTGAAAAGAGTAACCCTGAGAAGAATTACTGGTGTTGCACCCAGAAGGCAAGGCAGAGGTGTAAGGGCCATTGTATAACAGAGAAGTGTTCTGGTGAGGAGAGGTTACGTAAAAGTATTGGTCATTTTCACGCACCAGATGTGGTCAGGACAGAGCAGACTAGGGTATGTGAGGCCATTAAAAGATGTGCTGAACAGACTCTTCAGGATCCATGCAGGATTGTATCTGAGGTCCTGGCAACCACGTCCACTGATGTAGTGACCACCATGACTAATACTGATTTGCTGAAACAGAGTGTGTATAGGGTAAGGCATAGGAATAGCAGGCATTCCAGACTAGACCTAGCAAGTATGAAAGACTTAAGCCCGGAGATGATGCCATTGAAGCAGGGACACTTCATCAATAAACACAGTGCACTCTGCAGCCATACCTATGATGTTGTGCTTCTCACTACAGAGGGTAATCTAGGCCTGCTCTGCAGTTCAGAATACATTCTTGTTGAGGGGACATTTCCCATTAGCACCAGGGAGTGTAAACAGGTATACTCTGTTCACTGCAGCATGCATGGTTCCAGCAACACCAAGGTAGTACCGGTAGTGTATGCCATCCTACCGTCCAAATGCGAGGAGTGCTATGATCAGTTCTGGGAAACCATGTTGGCATTATGTGGGAACTTGCATCTGAATTTCCAGCCAAGGATGGTACTCAGTGATTTTGAGAAGGGGCAGTGTATAGCATAATTAAGCATCTACCTAACAGTATGGCAAAGGGATGTTGGTTTCATCTGTGCCAAATTATATGGAGGCAGATGCAGAAGCTTAACCTCACACAGGTGTATGGTACAGATACTCAGTTTGCACTGCTACGTAAACAGATACCTTCACTTGCTTTCATACGCACAGAACATATTATGGACACTTTCACATGTATTGAGGAGGCATTGGGGGAAAGGGGTGCTCCTTTATGTGAGTTCTTCAAAAATAACTACATTTTAGGGAGGCCAAGACAGTATGGCATGAGGGGTTCCACAGCAGAGAGACAACCGCCACTATTTGATGTTCCTTTTTGGAATCAGGCTGATACATGTACCATGGGCTACCCTAGGAGCCAGAACACAGTGGAAGGATGGAACCGTAGGCTAAAGTCTCCCTTGGGTAAAAAGGACCTGTACATCACAGATGTGCTGCATGCCACTTGTTTGGAGCAAAACCATTTGGAGGATGTTAAACAGAAATTGCTGTGTTGTGTGCCAACATCTCTGAAGAAATGTAGGCTGTCAGACAAAGAACATATGATACAACGTCTGCTGGCTAAACGGGATGAGATGACACCATTAGGATTTGTACAATTAATGGCACACCATTGCTCATTCTGATATATCTGCCATTACCTTTCATGTGTGTACAATTGCAATGTCATTACAGTAAACATTTGGGAGTTTTCATTACTATTTGTTTATTGGGACGTGGACTTCATATTCTGTATTACAGAGCACTTTCTCTTCATGGAACTCACTATTTCAACACTGGAAACGTGTTTGCTGTGGAATTAATGTGCACATACACAAGGGGACTGTCATATAAACCAGGATCACATATTTTCGATGTTTTACCACAAATCAGGTTGAAATGTCGCGATTCGATGTTTTTGACATTTACATCTGTTTACGACCTTACTGTAATATGGATTTTTGCATTTTTGGTGTTTAAACTCGAAATTTAAAACAGTTTTTCATTTAAATTTCGATTTTGTTATAGTAAACCTATATATATATATATATATATATATATATATATATATATATATATATATATATACATATACACACACACACACACACACACACACACACACACACACACACACACACACACACACACACACACACACACACACACACACACACACACACACACACACACACACACACACACACACACACACACACACACACACACACACACACACACACACACATAAATCCACCTATCCGTCTACATCTCTTTTTTCCCATTTTTGCACATTGGTTCATTGTGACAATGATCTAGAGCCAATTTTGACAACATCAGGGGGCTAGCACTGCCACAGTTGTTGTTCTATATTACATATGCATACACACACTCAGTTTCATACTTATGGACAATTTAGAGTGCAATGTGACAGTATACCAGAGCACTCAGAAAAAAAACTGCACAGACACATGGAGGGCACACAGACTCCACAAAAAAGGTACTCAAACTTAAAATTGAACTAGAGAACCTCTTGCTGTGAGCCGACTGTACATAGATATAGACAGATATATATTCCCCCTTTCATTATTCCCTTTTATTATTTTTCCCTTTATTACCTTCTTATTTTTGGGGATTAATTCCTTCTTATGTTGCCTTGGCTATTTATTTGTTGTTCCATTGATATTATTATTTTTCCTAACACCCATTTCTGTACTCATTTTTCCTTCTCATGATTGTCTTTCCATGTCTTCTCATCTTCACTTAATTTTTTCATCACTCTCCTCTTCACTTTGACATCTTATTTAAAATGCAGTTTTTAATCATGAGCTATTTATTTATAAGTAAATCATAGCTGACAAAACATTTCTGTGGCTCATTCCATATATCTGCTCAAAATTAATAGGACTGGAAACAAAAAGTAGGGGAGAGTTTACCATACTGAGGAAGAAACACAAGAGTCTAGACCTGCAACAGTGGCAGCCATGGTGTGAGACCATCATAAAATAGGTGGACAGAGCAAGAGAATGGCTACATATTCTTTGTTGGCTGTAGGCAGATGCTTATGCTCTTCCTAGCAATCTAGTCTTAAACTAAGCATTGGCTCCCTCGGCCTTTTGCATTTTTGTCCAGCCCAGCCAACTTTGTTATACATGCCTCTCTATCACCATTATCTTTCTTCCTTCTCCATTATCTTCCCCATCCCCGATTTTGTCAGAATCTTCCTGTCGGTCTTGTCTATCTAAAATGTTTGTTTGTTTGCTGCCCCACTAACTACCCTAACCATCTTACCTTCCTCTTTCTTCCCTTACTACTTTCTCCAACTTTCATTCTCTTCATATATACATAATTTGTTGTAAAAATGGATTGGCATACATACTTCGTGGTATTTTAAGGCTGCAAAATAACTTTGTCTTCTTGTTGCTAGAGTGTGTGCAGGATTGTGCAGATAATCTTCGAGGTGCAGGCATGACTAATCAGCACTGCTGGTGCTAATACTTCCCTATTGCCACATTGTACTGCTCTCATCTCCTGTTACAGCTACAAGCATGATATTTAATGAAGTGTTGTCCTTGCACTCATTTGTCCATGTATTCATTTTCAATTAGCATCAGGACATGTCACATGCCCACAATAAATACAGATGGGATAGCCATATCTGTAACCACACCTTTTCTGAATCCCAGGGCTAATAGGTACAAAAAGGCATGAATCAGGTAAGTGGGTGGGTGAATAATCTGATGAAGTACTTTTTTTTAATTAACTGTTAAATTCACAAGAAATATCAGCGAATGTAATGAGGCTAGTGATGTCTCTGGGAAGCAGTATTGATGTAAGAGGAAGTAACTCATTCAGTGGTTAATGTCTGGCAAACACTGCTAGTAGACATGGCAGAAGTAAAAAACACTAGTGGAAGTAAATAAAAATAAACATAAATAGTTGTATTGTCATCCAAAGCAGACAGCAAGAGATATCTGACTAGTCTATTTTCTCAGTGTGCAGGAAGTGATAAAAATTAGAAAACTCCAATCTAAGATACAAGGGCTAAAGAGAACTTTTGTGCAAGATAGGGATATAAACCAGTGTGGCAATAGTATGGAAACATTTTCTGTTATTGCCATGTTTGCATTTTAAATACTCCTGCATAACATTTGTGAAGACTATTATTTCACGTTTTTTATATTAGCTGTCCATCATCTGGCATGTCACAGTGCTTATTTTCAATCTCCAAAGCAAGTTGGCGAAGATAAAAGGATGTCTCCTTATGACACTATCCTGATGATAGGTGTGCCTTTTCACCTTTGGTCTACCCATACCTCTAAAATGTCTAGAATTTTTCAGAATGTCCAGATTTTTGTCTCATGTTTCTGGTCTGTTCTTCATAAAATTAACGATTTTCTAGCAAATCTATGAGGATTGAAGTCACAAAATAATGACAGTCATACAAATGTCAGAGTTCATATCCTTTAACATATGCATGCTAATGCAAAACCCATTGTTCTTGCCACTTTCTAATTTTATAAAAGCAGTGTTTAAAATCTGTCTCTGATTTTGGGCCTTTGCCTCTCCATTGTTTTTGGCTTTGACCAGAATTCTTATGCTATGAGCCTGAGAGGTATGAGTCGACCCTTATTGCTACCCTAATATCCTTGGCTTTCAGAAATGTCAATACAGCATGTGTGAATGTGTTACTTCACCTACACCATCCACTGTTCACAGTCTGCCTGTTTCCTCCCTTAGTTCTTCTGGCCAGATCTACAGTTGGAGCTTGAGGTTAAGCCTCTACCAGCAGACATGTGTCCCCTCTATAATACTTATGTATAATTAACTTCATGTGTAGAGAACTTCATATTATATTATGGCAAAGTAGTTGAACTATATCAGTTTTCACAGATCTGAATGCCGTTATTAGATCTTACTCTGTTGCTTTAGGTCTCATAGCACATATATACCTCCTAAATGAAAAAAAAAACAATATAATAGATGCACCAGGGAATTTAAATAAATAAATAAATCCATATGCTGTCCTGCTTAAATAACATATAATTAGCACTGAGACCTTGTTATTTACTAGGAAGGTGACCTTAGATTACACAGTACAAAACCTGAAATTTGGAACAGTTAGCAGCGTGGTTTCACCACAGGGAATAAGATCCAAAGTCCTTAACACTTTACACAGCTGCTTTGACGTATTCTGTCTTCCCCACTTGACTTCACTCATTCTCATCTTTGAGACACGCAAAGCAGCTTAACTCAGCCATCTGTCCTTCATCACCATCCTTTCTCTTGAAGGCTCCCTATGTGAAGTCTCCGAGTCAGTAAAGGTCATATCATGTGTTAGTGTTGTGTCCACAGCAACAGGTGTCAAAACAGTACTTAGCACCGTGCCTGTGATAGCAAATGCTGTACCAGAGTGAGAATAATTTTTCTTGCATGTGTATGTTATTTTTGATCTGAAGCTTTAACTCACCCACTGCTGAATAGTTTCTAATGCCACAGCCACACCCACTCAGGACTGCAGTGCTTTGTACAGGCAGTCACATCAAATAATAACTGATACTTCACTAAATGAAAATCACTCAAATACATAATGAAATAAGACAATATGCACTCATTTAGTCCATCATAATTCAATGCATAACAAAAGAGAAAGCAGCAAAGCATGAGAATGAGAAAAAAAGGACAAAGGTTTTTGATGGTACAGCATCTTTTTGTTAAGGATTGCTAACCATTAAGTCTGAAAAACTGAAATCTGAAACAACCATTTAAATATAGAAGATGACAAAACAGGATGACCCCTGCCCAACTGTATAGCTGAAAACTGTCAGGTGACATAATTCCATCACTGAATCCTTGAAATAGCATGAACAGAATTGTAGTTTAGGTCACTTGAAGGTGTAAAGGGGAAAACACAATATTTTCTCAATAAATAAAAATCTGTGTTCTAGCACTTCTAACAGCTCCTTGGCTATAATTGCATGTAGCAAAACAGTAATCATCTGACTGTGAAGTCCGAGATGCATAAGAAGGCATCTGAAAGAGGAAAATGGTTAAGAGTATATCATACAGTAAATGTATTATACATCTGTCAGCAACTTTATTGACATGTTTGCATTACTTGGTAGTGCTTTAAAGCTATGGAGACTTTCTCACTAAATGGAAATGGATATCTGCACAAATTTGCTTCAAATGTAATCGTATCTCTGCTTTACATTTTATCAGAAGAGTAAATTTGACAAATGTTGCAGACATTTATTTGAAGAAAGAACTAATTTTGTATGTCTATCCATTTTCAAAACTGTTTTACAGATAAAGGACCCACTGTTAGTAAGCAGAGTAGGTCAGAACAGATTTCCCTGTTCCTTTCAGACATTCGTTCAGCAAACCACACCTGTTCTGAATGTCCAGGTGTTGCCTTGAAGTCTCCTTCCAGTAGGCTGTGCCTGACAATCCTACAAAAAGGCCCACCCCTATGGCACCCAAATTATGAGCTTATGTTCATCCAGTCCATTTTATACTCACATTGCATGCTGGAGCTCACAATCACTTGAAGCAAACAGGACATCTTCTGGTCCCCAAACTGGATACTAATAGTAGTGTATCCCTCATCACCAAACTGGCTACTGGCCGTAATTTTGGGAAGATCTTGTTATCCTTTTGACAATAATAATGAAGAAGATAATAGAAGACACGTGCACAGGTGGATATCTATACCCACATTGAATGCATTTAGCTTAGCGCTAACAATGCACAACCAGCACTCACTTAGCAGCAGTATGATAATTCCCTGTAATTTTGTAGTACCTTCAAAAATATATTTACAGGTATAAGGCTGAATGCACTGTCCAGG
The DNA here is from genome assembly GCF_019279795.1 of Protopterus annectens. Lineage (NCBI taxonomy): Eukaryota > Metazoa > Chordata > Ceratodontiformes > Protopteridae > Protopterus > Protopterus annectens. The sequence goes on from NC_056726.1 coordinate 1,425,502,410, forward strand.
TCCATGAAACATATGTAAAACAGAGCGATTAACTCACACAATTATCTGTATCAGTGCTTTTCAAAAGAGATGATCACCTGTTCCATGGCTCAAATGCAGTCTATATTCTTTCTTTTATTGGTTTTCCTTCATAGTATCATTGGCTTTTGCAGAGATGGTGAGGAGAATTATCCACCTGTAATTGGAAGAGACATCACAGTCCCCATTTATGAATGTGAGAAGCGTGATAGGCTGTCGAAATTTTGTGCAGATGTTTTTCAATAAAGATGCAGTAAAAATGTGAAACATAGAAAAGCTGTAGCAAGCTGAATTTAATACAATTATTTTCCTGAATAAAAGTAACAATCTATTTATTTATTTATTTTATTTTACATTTGTTGACTGGGATAGTCCGACTGGATATATGTCCAATTTCAGCGGAGGCCCGGAGAGAAAAGCTCCAAGATAATAATACACATTGAACATTTAGTAAATGGTAGTTTCAAGCAGATTACAGTCATAAGCAATACCAGCATTTAGTACATATAGGACTAACTTATTATAAAACACTTTACAAAACATAGCATTGCTTTCAAAGTTATATATACATAGCATTACATTCAGGTTTAAGACACATTGAGCAGCAGTTATACAACTGACCCTTCCTGAAATGGTGTGGTAGAAAAAAGTTAGAAGTAGCTGAAGGTAAGGCACCTAAGTGATAGAGAGGTCACCAGTCATGGTTAGTGCAAGGGAATAACCAATGAGTTTTGAAGTATTTCTTGAGTTTGTTTTTGAATTGAGTTAGTGAGGGTTCTAGGGTCAAGTCAGCTAGGAATCTGTTCCATGTTTTTCCAACAGAGTTGGCAAACAGAGAGTCCCCATCTGAGTAGTTGGATTTGTATGTTTGAACTAGGAGTCTAGTGGATGATCGCAGTGGCCGGGTGCTGGTGTAGGGGCTAATAATATTTTTTAGAGCAGGTGTATTTTCTGGTTGGTAAAGGACTCTATGTGCCACTATTAGCTGGTTGAACTGCAGTAGGCTAGGTAGTTCAAGCCATCCTAGGCAATTTAGGTTGTGATAGTGGTGTGTCCGGTAGGCAGTGCCAGTAGCAAATCTGGGAATGTGGCTATAGCAGGATGATAGTTTATTAAGATCTGTTTTGTTTAACTTGTGGAATAGAGGTGAGGCATAGAGAAGAGTTGATAGTAGATGGGAATGGGCAATTGCAGTTCTAGCAAATGGTGTAAGGAAAGGTTTGATTCTCTAAAGAGAGCCAAGTTTTTTTATTAATGGTTTTGATAGTTTGATTGATATGTGCATCAAACTTCAGGTTGTTATCAACTATGACACCCAGTAGTTTAGTGTGGGCTTCTGGGGAGATGATAGTACCATTGTTAGCAGTTATATTGAAGGATGGCAGGGGGGTCCTGCATGTGGAGGAGAATAGGAGCAGCTTAGTTTTGTTGAGGTTTAGGATTAGATGTTGATTGGAGAGACATTTTTCCACTGTATTGAAGGTATTTTGGGTTAATGTGAATAAAGTAGCTGGTGAGATGTCAGAACAAATCAAGGTGGAGTCATCCGCATATTGAATGCAGGTAGCATCTGGGATGACCGAATGAAGGTCATTGATAAAGATGGAAAAAAGAAGGGATCCTAGTATCAAGCCCTGGGGGGCTCCTAATGTGATGGTTAGGTGAGATGATAGCTTGTCCTGCCTTAGGACTGCCTGTTGTCTGCTCTGCAGGTAGGATTGAACCATTGGAGTGCATGGTTGTTTAAGGAGAAGACCTTCTAGGTATCTATAAGCATTTTGTAGTCAACCATGTCAAAAGCCTTGGATAGATCTAGAAAGAGTGCTGAGAATAGTTTGTTATTATTACAGTTGTGGTTAATGACATTAGAGAAAGAGAGGAGGGCAGAAGTAGTACTGTGGTGTGGCTTAAAGCCATGCTGAAAGTTGGACAACAACTTGTTTTGTGTGAGGTAGTGCATGAGCTGTATGTGTACACACTTCTCCATAATTTTAGCTAGAGGTGACAGAATAGCTATGGGTCTAAAGTTTGACAGTTCAGTGGAACTACCTCCTTTATGGAGAGGTATGACATGGGAGATTTTCCATATAGTGGGTACAGTAGCTTCAAATATAACTCTGTTGATCAAGATTGAGATGGGGTATGCTATGGTATCAGCAGCCTTTTGCAGATAGTCTGCTGGGAGGAGGTCGGCAGCCAGGATGGTGGGTCTTAGTTTCTTAAGTAGAGCATGAATAAGTTGAGTAGGAAGAAGTTAGAAGTTAAAGTATGTTTGGGTACTGGGTTTGGCTGCATTAGAATTAGAGCCATTGGGAGAGAGTTGGCTGGCTAGAGACTGGATAGTCTATGTGAAGAAGCTGTTGAAGTTATTAGCAATGTCTACTGGGGATTTTTGTTGAGAAGCTGAGGGTGGTGGAGTGGCAGTTTGGCCTAGGTGGAGTAGTTTGTTTATTCCTGCCCAGAACTTTTGAGGTTTGTTTTGATGTTTTTGCAGTAGATGTTAGTAGTGGTTCTTTTTGTCTAAGGTTATGGATTTTTTGGTGTCATTCCTTAGCTATCTGAATCTTAGTTGATCAATTGGCACTTTTGTTTTTTGGTAGGTGGCCCATGCTTTGTTTCTATGTGAAATTTTGGTTTTGGTATCTTTAGAAAGCCATGGCTCAATATTAACTTTGGTTCTAATAGAGCAGCTGGGAGCATGGGCATTAATAATAGCAAGGAATTTGGTCTTAAAGTATGCTACTGCTTCATCTAGGGGGGTGCTTTTTAGTAAAAACCAGTTGCATGCCTTAAGTTCATTTTGAAACTTGGTGAAAATAAAATTCTTGTTGTTTCTTAATGTTCTATAGGTGGATTGATAGGAGCAGCCTACTTTGAGTTTGATTACATAGGTGAAACAGTGGTCACTTAGGTCATCAAGCAAAGTGCCTGATTTATAGGACTGAAGATAGGTATTGACGAGTATCAAGTCTAGGGTACTTTCCTTGTTGTTGGGTTTTCCTGTCCTGGTGGGGGAGGTTATGATTTGGGTGAATCCATAGAGCTTTATGTGGGTTGTGGGGGATTCACAAGAGCAAGTGTTTCAGTCAATGTTGAAATCCCCAAGAACAATTGTTTCTTGGGGGTAGTTATTGGATAATCAATATAAGACGTCTTTTAAGGTTTCTGTGTTCTTCCCTGGGGAATTGTATACAAGGACAATGTTTGCATTTTCGTTTTTATTAATTTGTAGTTTTGAGATAAGAATTTCAACATAATTGAACTGGGGTGGTTGTTAGCTGTCTATGCTGACAGATAGGGTAGTCTTGTGAAGTATGGCTACCCCACCACCCTTTCTGGTGGTACGATCTAGTCGAAACATATTGTATCCTGGTGGTAGAATCTCATGGTCCTTGGTGGCAGACTTTAGCCACATTTCTGTTAGGCATAATATATCTGGGGAATGAACAGCTAAGAGGGCATGCAGATGCTGAGTTTTGTATTTATGCTCCTAATGTTTAGATGGCATGCCAGCAGTGAGTTAGGAGGTCTATTTGTTGGAGGTATGGTAGTAGGGGATATAGTAGGGGGATTAAGGTCAATAGGTGGGGATGGACCAGGGTTTGGATGGATGTTGCCATCCGCCTGTACTCATTCATTGTTCTTGTCTGTGTGGGTTAAACAGCAGTGTACCTTCATGCATATACAAAGTGCACTGCTGTTCTACCTGGACACAAGCCACTCCATGCAGGAATAGCACTATTCCCGCATGGGGTTTAATAAATCCTGGGGTGTGTTTTTTTATTCTTTTCTCCACTGTCTGCTACTTTCACAGTGTGGGTTCTGTCAGTGAGCCAGTTGGCAACCCATCTTGTGACATAGGGATTTATACCTAGTTTATTGAGTTTATCTATAATTCCAGAGTGGGGGGTGGTGTCAAAAGCCTTGGCAAGATCTAAATAGGCTATGTGAACCACCTTACCCTCGTCTATGGCTTTGGTGACTGCTTCAAAGAAGTCAATCAGGTTTAGGAGACATGATCTGCCTTTTACAAACCCAAACTGGGTGGGGTCCAGTGTTTGGAGATTATCAATATCTTTGTTTATAAGTTCCATGATGATACGTTCCATTGCCTTACAGACCAGGCTCGTTAGGCTAATGGGGGGGTAGTTCCCGGGGTCCGTGGTGGCTCTCCCTTTGTGGAGTGGGATAACCACCGCTGTGTGCCATTCAGTGGGCACAAAGCCTGAGGTGAGGCTATGACTGAACATGGTGCTTAGGTGGGGCACCAGTTAATTCTGTAGTTCATGTAGAACATAGCCTGGGATGTTGTCAGGTCCAGTGGATGCTGTGTTCTTGGCTTTGGAGAGTGTGGTTTTTACCTGTGCAGCCATGATTACAGGAACTTTGCATTCTTCCAGTATAGAGATGAGCCCTTTAGGGGGTGAGGGGGATAAAGTTAGCACTGAACCTATCTGCCAGGATGTTGGCAATATCAGTTGGTTCTGTATATTTAGTGCCATTGTGCTATAACTCAGAGCAGATCTGAGTGCTGCCATTGAGATTCTTGACATAGCTATAGAATGCTTTGTGGTTGTCTGTAGAATCAGTGGTTATTTTGTTTTCATAACTAGCTTTGGAGAATTTTATGAGGGATGTCAGCTTCTTACTGAGGCTGACCAGGGAGTTCTTCCAGTCATGGGATTTTACTCTTTTTTTGCAACAGTTTCTTTCTTCTGTTGTAGAGTTTGTTTATGGCAGGGGACCACCAGATTGGCTTCCTTTTTTTGGAGGATAGCATCATGGTTCTGTTAGTGATAGCATGATACATGCACTTGTGTAAGTGCTTATAAAGTGCATTAGTGTAGGATTCAGCAGTCGTTCCTCTATTGTCCATCTGCATGGGTTTTGTGAAGTTTGCCACTTCTGTCTTAAAAAGCATGAAGTTGGCTTTGGAGAAATTTTTTACAGTGGTTTCCCTAATGTGACATGACACATGTGAGGGCAGGATGTGGATATCTAGGGTGATTAGCTTGTGGTTGGATATGACCAATGAGGAATTGACCTCTGGTGTGGAACACCATTTGCAAAAGTAGAATAGCAGTCAGAAACACACACAAAGAACTGGAAGATAAACTGTTTTATAAAAAACACGGCAAAGCTTTCAGGTCAAAGAACCCTTCTTCAGTGCACTGAAGAAGGGTTCTTTGACCTGAAAGCTTTGCCGTGTTTTTTATAAAACAGTTTATCTTCCAGTTCTTTGTGTGTGTGGAACACCATTTGCCCATGTTGGTAATGACCAGGTCTATGATATTGCTGCCACTGGTGGGGGTGTGATAAGTTGATCCTAGGTGTTGGAATTTATGAATTCCAGAAAACGTTGAGCAAAAGAGTTGGTACATGAGTAGTTTTCCCAGTTAATGGTGGTGTAGTTGAAATCACCCATTATTAGTGTGTTGGATTGTACCCTAATATTTTCCATTGTATCAAGAAATGAGGAGTGGGAATCCAGGGGCATGGTGGGGGATCTGTAGCAAATTACAATTTGGATTGCGGTCTTGCCCAGAGTTAGTTGCACTTGGATAATCTTAGATGCATTATGCTGAGCAACTAGCCTGGAGGTGTGGATATCCTTAATGAATATGGACACGCCTCCATGTTTAATGTTTCAGTCCAGGTTAGGTTGCCGAAAGGTGTGGTATGAATTATAGCCTGGTAATTCAGGGGTGCTCTCTGGAGCCTTGAACCAGGTCTCTGTCACTGCACAGATGTCAAACAGCACAAGCAGAAGCAGAAGGAAATACACTGAAACAGTTTAATATGTATGAAAATAATAATGTGTGTATGCAATATATCTCTGTGTGTTTGTGTATTCACTGAAGTGTGATTCAGTTAAAATCTCTACAGTCTGGTATAAATATACGTCTAGATAAATATAGATATATGCATATAATAAATATATATTGAGATATATTGAGATATATATATATATATATATATATATATATATATATATATATATATATACACAGACACACACATATCTATCTATTTATATCTCTCTATTTACCTAGATAGATAGATAGATAGATAGATAGATAGATAGATAGATAGATAGATAGATAGATAGATAGATAGATAGATAGATAGATAGATAGTTAGATAGATAGATAGATAGATAGATGTGTGTGTGTGTGTGTGTGTGTGTGTGTGTGTGTGTGTGTGTGTGTGTGTGTGTGTGTGTGTGTGTGTGTGTACTACAAGTTTATATGTATAGGTCTCTGTATACATATCTATACACACACACATACACACACACACACATATATATATATATATATATATATATATATATATATATATATATATATATATATGAATGCAGTAATTTTGACTGAATCACACTTCACTGAATCACAAGTGTCTCATTTAATTTAATTGAAAACACATTTTACTGAAAACTCATTTCAAAGAATTAAATTTCACCGAAAAAAAAACATTATTATGCCAAACATACTTTAAAGTCATATTGTTTCGCAGGGAGCAAGCCTCCTGGAACTCCTTACTTAAATATATATTTGTGCGACAGTGGAGAAAAGAATAAAAAAACCACACACCCAGAGATTTATTAAACTCCATGTGGGAATAGTGCTATTCCTGCATGGAGTGGTCTGTGTCCGGGTAGAACAGCAGTGCACCTTGTATATGCATGAAGGCGCGTTGCTGTTTAATCTACACAGACACAAACTATGAATGAGTGCAGGGGGCATGTCCGTGAAGTGCACGGACACTAAACACGCCCCTTGCACTCAGAAAGTGCCATATGGCACTTTTTAAGCCAAACTGGCATAATATTAGAGATCTGCTCTAATATTTTGCCAGTATTTCAGTGTCCACGGACACGGAAATGAAAAAATGATCATTTCAGTGTCCACAGTCACTGAAATAAAAACGGCAGTAAGAAAGCATAGCAGGGAGTGTGTTACAGGTTCTGTGACACACCCCTGCATTGCTAAAGTAGCATACGGCACTCATACCTCTCAACCTCTCAGCACAAGAATCCTGGACAAAGCCAAAATTAATGGGGGGAGTAAGGCCCCCAAATAGGGACAAATTTTAAATATTGCTCTGATAAACCCTTAGAAAAGGGCTAGAATAAAAGGAGTTGTGTTAACATATATTTTCCAAAGGATATGAAGTTTGATACTCAAATATTGGTCATCATACCTCTCAACCTCTTATAGCAAAACATCTGGACAAAGCCTAAAATGATGGGGGGACAAATATGGACAGATTTTAAATATTGCTCTCACACACTTAGCAAGTTTATAGAAAACAGGATATATATTAGCAGGAGTCCCTGTAGGACAGAAGCCTGAAAGCCAAATCAATGCCAGTATTTCATGATTGCAGTCAAAAGTAGTTGTCAGAACACCACAATACACACCCATATAACCTAATAATATCATAATAATATATAACTTTTCGTACAGTAGCCTAAGAAATGTTTAAATGTAGCTAAATGGGTGTGCACGTTATGGCCATCTGCGTAGCAAAGCTTAAACATCCCATACGAGCTAAATGCAAATAGACAGGTACAAATTTCACACTGAGGTAGTTTACTGGTTAGAGTCATGGCTTTACAGGCAAGTGTTTGGGGTTCGAATCCCAAAACAGGTGGTTTGTTTTCCTATGTGAAAGTTGTGTGAAAATTATTTTAGTAAACTTATATTATGTAGCAACCTTTTTTGTCAACCAGGGTAGTTTAGCAATTCCAAAAGTGAGATGTCATTGTAGAAAAGATGTGAAACCCCCATATAAACACAAGTGCCCCATACAGTATAGTCACACAAGAATATAATTCAATGAAAGCACATAGGGGATTCATGGAAGGTAAACGTAAAATTATAATGTGTATATAAATATTATTTTATAATAAAAATGTATAAATATAATATGCTTAAATGTGCTGTCATCACTCTGTATCCATCAGACCCTGTTCTGCCCAGCAACTAAATAGTCAGCATTGCCAAATCTTGAATCTGGGATGCTGTCCTCTACAATCTCAGCAAAATATCACTACACCATCCAAGCTGTGAAAAACTGTAATGCTTTAACAAACATATCATGCATTCTGGTCATTTAACATTAATGAAAAAAACAACAGTCGTAAGTGTCAAAGCCATGATCCTGAACACTATAGTCAGAAGAATGTACAACGACACCACCTGAGCTGTAGGAAAAAATGTTTTTTCAAACACATCATGCAATAGAAGCATACAACAGGGAGAAAGCTTTGTGAAACCAGTCATGTGTTGTATATAGACATACAAACACAACACACACACACACACACACACACACATACGCACACACACACACACACACACACACACACACATATATATATATATATATATATATATATATATATATATATATATATACCTGATGAAACATATATATGAAAAAGTAGATATACATATATATAAAAATATAAAGGAAGGAAATAAAATACATACATATATATGTATGTATATATATATATATATATATATATATATATATATATATATATATATATATGTGTGTGTGTGTGTGTGTGTGTGTGTGCATGTATATAAAATGCAGTGCAGTTATACCTCATAACCATCCCTCTCAACCTGTTAGTGCAAGAAACCTGTACAAAGGCTGCAAAAGAAGGGGGGGATGGACCACATATGCAGACATATTTCAAATATTGCTATTAGAAATAAATACATTTGCTACAGCAACAGGGTGCATTTCAGAAGACAATTACGGAAGGATATGAGGATGGAAACTGAAATGTTATGTCATTATTTACTGACATAAATCCTTGGATCACCACTGTGATTTACCAGACAAATACAAATAAATTGTGGAACTGAACAAAAGTATGGGCCAAACATCTGGACATTCTGTGAAAATCCTGGCAGTGGAGAGATATGCTCAGAACCCCTTAGTGCAATCTGGACCAAGCCTGACAAAGTGGGGAAATAAAGGCATGAAAACAGGGACATATCCAAATTACGTCAGTAGATAAGCTGAGAAAGTTGATGTAGTAACACCGTATGTCCTAACATATATCAATTGAAATATCACAATTTCAAGACTCAGTTGCTTCCCATTAGTTAGTGACCTCAATCCCCACAACATCCCACTGATGTGTCAGGAATACACAACAGTCATGGGGACCAGACCAAAGATATTGGCCAGATACCTGGACATCCTACACATATGTGAACATACAACAGTAAGGAACAAAGTGCAACACGAACCAAGAAAAAGTGTAATCCACAACAGTGACAACCAACCACAAAGTATCTTCAGTGCAGAGTCTTTATTAGACAAACCAGTAGCAAAAAGCTAGCAAACAAAAATAAAAACAAGCGCTTTCGCCTGGCTGATACCAGGCTTTATCAAGATATAAGCATGAGGAAGCTTAGCCCATTTATACTGTTCAGTAGTCATCTGACTTACATCTAATTGATTAATTAGGGCAAATTAAAATAAATTAAGTTAATGTAGATGCAATTAAATAGAATGCTCTTTAAAGGTATCACAGAGGCATTAATATATAAAAGAGTTAATAAAGTATCTATATATATATATATATATATATATATATATATATATATATATATATATATATATGCAACCTTCAAAATATCTGTACTTGATTAAAACCTTTGAAATTCAATTAATACATTAACTATCCATATATAATATTATAAAGCCTATATAAATACAATAAAAATATTCTAAAAAATGTAAATATATATAATTATAAACTTTTAAAACATCTAAAATACTACTATACAAATGGCTATACTTGTAAACCTTAAAAAATACACTTCAACCAAATAAAAAGTTTACAATTTCATACATGCTTAATGAGTGTAATAAATATTAAGGCATTCTCTATAACATAGGTACTGCAAACAATAATATTAAAAACTCCAAAAAACATGCATAGTAGATCATATATTATAACCTGGCCCTTCTAATCTTCAATACACTGTGAATACTAATATTGTCATTTAACCCTGGGGGTTTAGTAACATTTAACTTTAATTGCCACATCAATTCCTTATATTCCAATGATGTTTCCCAGTCTCACCCTCTTGGATTCTGCAGTGCTTGCTCAAGAACCATAAATTTTAATTTCATGTTGGGGCATTTTAAAGAATGCTTATAAAAAGCATTAGTTTCTTTCCTTTAAGCGTCATATAAGTGCTCATAAATTCTTCTTTTCAAGGACCTTTCAGTCTTCCCTATATAAAAACTTGAGCATTGAGTACATAAGCCGATGTAGACTAGTCCCTTACTTGCACAGTTATAATATCCTGCTGATTTAACATTAAAATTCCTTGCAGTTATATGTAAGCTATTATTATTAATTATGTATGCACATTGCTTACATGCACCACATTTATATGTTCCTAGTCTAAGGGTGGGTTGTGCAGCCAGGTCGTGAAGCTGTCTTTCAAATAAACCCTTCAGGTTAACGTTCCTTTTATTCACAAAGTTGGGCTTATCCAATATTAACTCTTTAATGTCCTCTTGTAGTGTTAAAACTGGCCAGTACCTAGTCACAATTTTTCAATCTGTGATGAATCCTTACTAAACGTGTGTATAAATAAATTACGAGTCTCAAATTGGGCGTCTCTTTGGGCACCTCTATTCTCATTTGATGATGTTCCTAAGAGCGGAAAATATTTACTTGTTCTACTAGTAATCACTTCTTCTGCCAACGTATTAATTAAATGCTTAGGGTAACCTCTTTCCATGAATAAAACTTTCAAAAAATTCATTTCTTGCATAAATAGTTGTTCTGTGCTACACATCCTAGCTGCTCTAATAAATTGGCCTTTCAAGATACCTTTCTTCTGGTGGAAAGGATGCCCACTCTCAAAATGCAAGTAGGAATTAGAAAAAGTCTTTTTCCTATAAATTTTGGATTGAAAAGAGCCAGTGTGCTGATTTTTAAAAAGAGAGACATCCAGATAATTCAGAAATTCATCACTAATATTATATGTAAACTAATTGTGTGGACGAATTAATATAAAACATAAAATCTGTAAATTCATCTAGGTTACCATTCCATAACACACAAATATCATCCAAATAACGTTTATAATGCATAATAAACCTCGACCAGGGGGTTAAGAATATAAATTTATCCTCCCAGTAGTGGAGTACGAGGTTGGCATAGGCTGAAGCACAAGGAGCACCCATGGCAACCCCCTTTTTTTGTTTAAACAACTCGCCATTAAAGTATATGTAATTGTTATCAAGTATAATTTCCATAAATTCTACTAGCAGTCTGATGGTATTTGGGTTAAATTCAGAAGACTTACATAAAACTTTGTTAAACCATTCTAAACGAACATCATGAGGGATGCTTGGAAACAATTCTACAATATATATATATATATATATATATATATATATATACCTGATGAAACATATATATGAAAAAGTAGATATACATATATATAAAAATATAAAGGAAGGAAATAAAATACATACATATATATGTATGTATATATATATATATATATATATATATATATATGTGTGTGTGTGTGTGTGTGTGTGTGTGCATGTATATAAAATGCAGTGCAGTTATACCTCATAACCATCCCTCTCAACCTGTTAGTGCAAGAAACCTGTACAAAGGCTGCAAAAGAAGGGGGGGATGGACCACATATGCAGACATATTTCAAATATTGCTATTAGAAATAAATACATTTGCTACAGCAACAGGGTGCATTTCAGAAGACAATTACGGAAGGATATGAGGATGGAAACTGAAATGTTATGTCATTATTTACTGACATAAATCCTTGGATCACCACTGTGATTTACCAGACAAATACAAATAAATTGTGGAACTGAACAAAAGTATGGGCCAAACATCTGGACATTCTGTGAAAATCCTGGCAGTGGAGAGATATGCTCAGAACCCCTTAGTGCAATCTGGACCAAGCCTGACAAAGTGGGGAAATAAAGGCATGAAAACAGGGACATATCCAAATTACGTCAGTAGATAAGCTGAGAAAGTTGATGTAGTAACACCGTATGTCCTAACATATATCAATTGAAATATCACAATTTCAAGACTCAGTTGCTTCCCATTAGTTAGTGACCTCAATCCCCACAACATCCCACTGATGTGTCAGGAATACACAACAGTCATGGGGACCAGACCAAAGATATTGGCCAGATACCTGGACATCCTACACATATGTGAACATACAACAGTAAGGAACAAAGTGCAACACGAACCAAGAAAAGTGTAATCCACAACAGTGACAACCAACCACAAAGTATCTTCAGTGCAGAGTCTTTATTAGACAAACCAGTAGCAAAAAGCTAGCAAACAAAAATAAAAACAAGCGCCTGGCTGATACCAGGCTTTATCAAGATATAAGCATGAGGAAGCTTAGCCCATTTATACTGTTCAGTAGTCATCTGACTTACATCTAATTGATTAATTAGGGCAAATTAAAATAAATTAAGTTAATGTAGATGCAATTAAATAGAATGCTCTTTAAAGGTATCACAGAGGCATTAATATATAAAAAAGTTAATAAAGTATATATATATATATATATATATATATATATATATATATATATATATATATATATATGCAACCTTCAAACTATCTGTACTTGATTAAAACCTTTGAAATTCAATTAATACATTAAATATCCATATATAATATTATAAAGCCTATATAAATACAATGAATATATTCTAAAAAATGTAAATATATATAATTATAAACTTTTAAAACATCTAAAATACTACTATACAAATGGCTATACTTGTAAACCTTAAAAAATACACTTCAACCAAATAAAAAGTTTACAATTTCATACATGCTTAATGAGTGTAATAAATATTAAGGCATTCTCTATAACATAGGTACTGCAAACAATAATATTAAAAACTCCAAAAAACATGCATAGTAGATCATATATTATAACCTGGCCCTTCTAATCTTCAATACACTGTGAATACTAATATTGTCATTTAACCCTGGGGGTTTAGTAACATTTAACTTTAATTGCCACATCAATTCCTTATATTCCAATGATGTTTCCCAGTCTCACCCTCTTGGATTCTGCAGTGCTTGCTCAAGAACCATAAATTTTAATTTCATGTTGGGGCATTTTAAAGAATGCTTATAAAAAGCATTAGTTTCTTTCCCTTTCGCAACGTCATATAAGTGCTCATAAATTCTTCTTTTCAAGGACCTTTCAGTCTTCCCTATATAAAAACTTGAGCATTGAGTACATAAGCCGATGTAGACTAGTCCCTTACTTGCACAGTTATAATATCCTGCTGATTTAACATTAAAATTCCTTGCAGTTATATGTAAGCTATTATTATTAATTATGTATGCACATTGCTTACATGCACCACATTTATATGTTCCTAGTCTAAGGGTGGGTTGTGCAGCCAGGTCGTGAAGCTGTCTTTCAAATAAACCCTTCAGGTTAACGTTCCTTTTATTCACAAAGTTGGGCTTATCCAATATTAACTCTTTAATGTCCTCTTGTAGTGTTAAAACTGGCCAGTACCTAGTCACAATTTTTTCAATCTGTGATGAATCCTTACTAAACGTGTGTATAAATAAATTACGAGTCTCAAATTGGGCGTCTCTTTGGGCACCTCTATTCTCATTTGATGATGTTCCTAAGAGCGGAAAATATTTACTTGTTCTACTAGTAATCACTTCTTCTGCCAACGTATTAATTAAATGCTTAGGGTAACCTCTTTCCATGAATAAAACTTTCAAAAAATTCATTTCTTGCATAAATAGTTGTTCTGTGCTACACATCCTAGCTGCTCTAATAAATTGGCCTTTCAAGATACCTTTCTTCTGGTGGAAAGGATGCCCACTCTCAAAATGCAAGTAGGAATTAGAAAAAGTCTTTTTCCTATAAATTTTGGATTGAAAAGAGCCAGTGTGCTGATTTTTAAAAAGAGAGACATCCAGATAATTCAGAAATTCATCACTAATATTATATGTAAACTTTAAAAATTGTGTGGACGAATTAATATAAAACATAAAATCTGTAAATTCATCTAGGTTACCATTCCATAACACACAAATATCATCCAAATAACGTTTATAATGCATAATAAACCTCGACCAGGGGGTTAAGAATATAAATTTATCCTCCCAGTAGTGGAGTACGAGGTTGGCATAGGCTGAAGCACAAGGAGCACCCATGGCAACCCCCTTTTTTTGTTTAAACAACTCGCCATTAAAGTATATGTAATTGTTATCAAGTATAATTTCCATAAATTCTACTAGCAGTCTGATGGTATTTGGGTTAAATTCAGAAGACTTACATAAAACTTTGTTAAACCATTCTAAACGAACATCATGAGGGATGCTTGGAAACAATTCTACAATATCTATACTAATCATAAAATTAGTTGCGTCATAAAAATTACTTTGGATACCTTTAAGGAAGTCCCAAGAATCCTTACAGATACAATCCACCGAAAGGACTAAATGTTTAATGGTTTCATCAATAAACTTCCCAAGTGGTTCCACAATACTACCTGCCCCAGCCACAATCGGTCTAAATCGTAAGGGGTCCAAACCTTTATGCACTTTAGGTATTCCAAAAATTACTGCTGTAGTAGGTTTATTAACAAACAAGTAATTGTATAATTTTTCATTAATTGCCCCTTGCATCAAATGGTCATATAATACATATTTAATTTTAGCATAAGCAATATTAATCTCATTAACTGAAACAATGGAATAATGTTTAGTGTCTTACAACATATTATACATTTGTGCTTCATAGTTCCAGTTGTACATTAATACCACCCCACCCCCTTTGTCTGGTTTCATAACTCATATACCTTCCTTCTTTAGAGTATTAATTAGTTTGAAAACTTCAGTACTTAAATTTGAGGGTTGAGAAGACATGTTAACAGAAAATTGGTTTCTTAAATCATTTTCAACCAATTCTTCAAAGATTTTTAAAGCTGGGTGTGTGGGAGGATTCAGTGTACTGGGTCTTGCAAAACTTTCATTCATATGTGCTTGCCCTTTAAAAAAGACATTTAAATTTAAGCGTCTAACAAACAATTTTAAATCCAGAATGGTGTTAGTTAAATCCAGTTGTCGTAGTGGAACAAATTGTAATCCTCCAGTAAACAAAATGAAGTGCTCAGGAGTAACTGCAGTGTCAGTGTAATTGTAAATACAAAAGTTATCTTTCTTTATAACCAAACAGTTAGATGTGGTAGAGTCCAACAATATATCTCCATATTCATTGTCATTAAGCACTTCAGATACTTCTATCTGCGAAGATTGCCCCGACCTTGTTGTTGGTATGAACCTCCCTTGCCCCCCGGTCTGCCCTGGGGGTAATGAAAAACCTGGTGAGCGTTCTTATTAGTTTTTTGTGCTAGGTGCTCACTTCTTCGTGGAATATCTTGAGCTGGAGAAGTAACATTGTCAAAATTATCTAACTCATCCATTCTGTTGTGTGTTTGGTTGTTGTACAATCTATCTTTACCTGACACAGAGAAAGCCAAACCTTCCCTGTATTCTATTAGGTCATGTTCTAACTTTATAATCTTCCTATTAACAATTTTGCAACAATGTTGGTCAACTTCGTGAAACACATTGTCATAATCCCTTCTGATACTACCAAAATTTTGATCTTTCACAATAGAATCATTAAGTGCATTAAGCTCGTTTAACAGATTATCAGCTTTTGTTTTATAATCATTTATCATCAATTTTAACATGTCCAACCCTGTTCTATTAAAAAGTTCAGTCAGTTCTTTGTGTAGACTAGAACCAGGAACAGCGTTGTTGGGGAATTTAAAGAGGCGCAACCCCTTGGGTACTCGCTGCACACGTACACATTCAGATAGGTAATCAATTTCAAGTTGTGTCGATTTAAAACCATAAAGTTTATCACTTAATTCAGAAAAATTTTGTTCAGTACTGCTACTGTCAGTATTAGATTTGGAAAAAGTACCTTGCTTGAAAGAGAATTGTCATTTTGTCCAATTAGAAAAATTAAAATCCCTCGTAGAAACGTTCTGTCTTTGAGCTTGCTGCTTCAAAGGTTGCTCATGTAATTCGGCGTTGACCAATGAGGTATCATCCGGAACGTCAATGTAGAACACCCCATTCAATCTGGATGCTGACGGTGAACCAAGTTTCCTCAATGCGCATTGCTGTTGATTCCCTGGTAACGGAGTAAGCAACTCCGTAGCATCAGGCAATAGCAAATGGCTTAGCTGTGTAAGAATAGACAGAGCTTGCCTGAACTCCCCTCTCGTTACGCCGTCCGGGTCCTCACGCAGAATGATCGGTGTATTGCCGAAATCAGATTGGATAGTGCCTTCAGCCATGGTACAAAACCAATACAAGAAACAAAGTGCAACACGAACCAAGAAAAAGTGTAATCCACAGCAGTGACAACCAACCACGAAGTATCTTCAGTGCAGAGTCTTTATTAGACAAACCAGTAGCAAAAAGCTAGCAAACAAAAATAAAAACAAGCGCTTTCGCCTGGCTGATACCAGGCTTTATTTTTATTATTATATATTGATAGTTAATGTATTAATTGAATTTCAAAGGTTTTAATCAAGTACAGATATTTTGAAGGTTGCATATATATATACTTTATTAACTCTTTTATATATTAATGCCTCTGTGATACCTTTAAAGAGCATTCTATTTAATTGCATCTACATTAACTTAATTTATTTTAATTTGCCCTAATTAATCAATTAGATGTAAGTCAGATGACTACTGAACAGTATAAATGGGCTAAGCATCCTCATGCTTATATCTTGATAAAGCCTGGTATCAGCCAGGCGAAAGCGCTTGTTTTTATTTTTGTTTGCTAGCTTTTTGCTACTGGTTTGTCTAATAAAGACTCTGCACTGAAGATACTTCGTGGTTGGTTGTCACTGCTGTGGATTACAGTTTTTCTTGGTTCGTGTTGCACTTTGTTTCTTGTATTGGTTTTGTACCATGGCTGAAGGCACTATCCAATCTGATTTCGGCAATACACCGATCATTCTGCGTGAGGACCCGGACGACGTCCCAGTAACGAGAGGGGAGTTCAGGCAAGCTCTGTCTATTCTTACACAGCTAAGCCATTTGCTATTGCCTGATGCTACGGAGTTGCTTACTCCGTTACCAGGGAATCAACAGCAATGCGCATTGAGGAAACTTGGTTCACCGTCAGCATCCAGATTGAATGGGGCGTTCTACAATGACGTTCCGGATGATACCTCATTGGTCAACGCCGAATTACGTGAGCAACCTTTGAAGCAGCAAGCTCAAAGACAGAACGTTTCTACGAGGGATTTTAATTTTTTTAATTGGACAAAATGACAATTCTCTTTCAAGCAAGGTACTTTTTCCAAACCTAATACTGACAGTAGCAGTACTGAACAAAAATTTTCTGAATTAAGTGATAAACTTTATGGTTTTAAATCGACACAACTTGAAATTGATTACCTATCTGAATGTGTATGCGTGCAGCGAGTACCCAAGGGGTTGCGCCTCTTTAAATTCCCCAACAACGCTGTTCCTGGTTCTAGTCTACACAAAGAACTGACTGAACTTTTTAATAGAACAGGGTTGGACATGTTAAAATTGATGATAAATGATTATAAAACAAAAGCTGATAATCTGTTAAATGAGCTTAATGCACTTAATGATTCTATTGTGAAAGATCAAAATTTTGGTAGTATCAGAAGGGATTATGACAATGTGTTTCACAAAGTTGACCAACATTGTTGCAAAATTGTTAATAGGAAGATTATAAAGTTAGAACGTGACCTAATAGAATACAGGGAAGGTTTGGCTTTCTCTGTGTCAGGTAAAGGTAGATTGTACAACAACCAAACACACAACAGAATGGATGAGTTAGATAATTTTGACAATGTTACTTCTCCAGCTCAAGATATTCCATGAAGAAGTGAGCGCCTAGCACAAAAAACTAATAAGAACGCTCACCAAGTTTTTCATTACCCCCAGGGCAGACCGGGGGGCAAGGGAGGTTCATACCAACAACAAGGTCGGGGCAATCTTCGCAGATAGAAGTATCTGAAGTGCTTAATGACAATGAATATGGAGATATATTGTTGGACTCTACCACATCTAACTGTTTGGTTATAAAGAAAGATAACTTTTGTATTTACAATTACACTGACACTGCAGTTACTCCTGAGCACTTCATTTTGTTTACTGGAGGATTACAATTTGTTCCACTACGACAATTGGATTTAACTAACACCATTCTGGATTTAAAATTGTTTGTTAGATGCTTAAATTTAAATGTCTTTTTTAAAGGGCAAGCACATATGAATGAAAGTTTTGCAAGACCCAGTACACTGAATCCTCCCACACACCCAGCTTTAAAAATCTTTGAAGAATTGGTTGAAAATGATTTAAGAAACCAATTTTCTGTTAACATATCTTCTCAACCCTCAAATTTAAGTACTGAAGTTTTCAAACTAATTAATACTCTAAAGAAGGAAGGTATACGAGTTATGAAACCAGACAAAGGGGGTGGGGTGGTATTAATGTACAACTGGGACTATGAAGCACAAATGTATAATATGTTGCAAGACACTGAACATTATTCCACTGTTTCAGTTTATGAGATTAATATTGCTTATGCTAAAATTAAATATGTATTATATGACCATTTGATGCAAGGGGAAATTAATGAAAAATTATACAATTACTTGTTTGTTAATAAACCTACTACAGCAGTAATGTTTGGAATACCTAAAGTGCATAAAGGTTTGGACCCCTTACGATTTAGACCGATTGTGGCTGGGGCAGGTAGTATTGTGGAACCACTTGGGAAGTTTATTGATGAAACCGTTAAACATTTAGTCCTTTTGGTGGATTGTATCTGTAAGGACTCTTGGGACTTCCTTAAAGGTATCCAAAGTAATTTTTATGACGCAACTAATTTTATGATTAGTATAGATATTGTAGAATTGTTTCCAAGCATCCCTCATGATGTTGGTTTAGAATGGTTTAACGAAGTTTTATGTAAGTCTTCTGAATTTAACCCAAATACCATCAGACTGCTAGTAGAATTTATGGAAATTATACTTGATAACAATTACATATACTTTAATGGCGAGTTGTTTAAACAAAAAAGGGGGTTGCCATGGGTGCTCCTTGTGCTTCAGCCTATGCCAACCTCGTACTCCACTACTGGGAGGATAAATTTATATTCTTAACCCCCTGGTCGAGGTTTATTACATATTATAAACGTTATTTGGATGATATTTGTGTGTTATGGAATGGTAACCTAGATGAATTTACAGATTTTATGTTTTATATTAATTCGTCCACACAATTTTTAAAGTTTACATATAATATTAGTGATGAATTTCTGAATTATCTGGATGTCTCTCTTTTTAAAAATCAGCACACTGGCTCTTTTCAATCCAAAATTTATAGGAAAATGACTTTTTCTAATTCCTACTTGCATTTTGAGAGTGGGCATCCTTTCCACCAGAAGAAAGGTATCTTGAAAGGCCAATTTATTAGAGCAGCTAGGATGTGTAGCACAGAACAACTATTTATGCAAGAAATGAATTTTTTGAAAGTTTTATTCATGGAAAGAGGTTACCCTAAGCATTTAATTAATAAGTTGGCAGAAGAAGTGATTACTAGTAGAACAAGTAAATATTTTCCGCTCTTAGGAACATCATCAAATGAGAATAGAGGTGCCCAAAGAGACGCCCAATTTGAGACTCGTAATTTATTTATACACACGTTTAGTAAGGATTCATCACAGGTTGAAAAAATTGTGACTAGGTACAGGCCAGTTTTAACACTACAAGAGGACATTAAAGAGTTAATATTGGATAAGCCCAACTTTGTGAATAAAAGGAACGTTAACCTGAAGGGTTTATTTGAAAGACAGCTTCACGACCTGGCTGCACAACCCACCCTTAGACTAGGAACATATAAATGTGGTGCATGTAAGCAATGTGCATACATAATTAATAATAATAGCTTACATATAACTGCAAGGAATTTTAATGTTAAATCAGCAGGATATTATAACTGTGCAAGTAAGGGACTAGTCTACCTCGGCTTATGTACTCAATGCTCAAGTTTTTATATAGGGAAGACTGAAAGGTCCTTGAAAAGAAGAATTTATGAGCACTTATATGACGTTGCGAAAGGGAAAGAAACTAATGCTTTTTATAAGCATTCTTTAAAATGCCCCAACATGAAATTAAATTTTATGGTTCTTGAGGAAGCACCGCAGAATCCAAGATAGGGAGACTGGGAAACATCATTGGAATATAAGGAATTGATGTGGCAATTAAAGTTAAATGTTACTAAACCTCCAGGGTTAAATGACAATATTAGTATTCACAGTGTATTGAAGATTAGAAGGGCCAAGTTATAATATATGATCTACTATGCATGTTTTTTGGAGTTTTTAATATTATTGTTTGCAGTACCTATGTTATAGAGAATGCCTTAATATTTATTACACTCATTAAGCATGTATGAAATTGTAAAATTTTTGTTTGGTTGAAGTGTATTTTTTAAGATTTACAAGTATAGCCATTTGTGTAGTAGTATTTTAGATGTTTTAAAAGTTTATAATTATATATATTTACATTTTTTAGAATATTTTTATTGTATTTATATAGGCTTTATAATATTATATATGGATAGTTAATGTATTAATTGAATTTCAAAGGTTTTAATCAAGTACAGATATTTTGAAGGTTGCATATATATATACTTTATTAACTCTTTTATATATTAATGCCTCTGTGATACCTTTAAAGAGCATTCTATTTAATTGCATCTACATTAACTTAATTTATTTTAATTTGCCCTAATTAATCAATTAGATGTAAGTCAGATGACTACTGAACAGTATAAATGGGCTAAGCTTCCTCATGCTTATATCTTGATAAAGCCTGGTATCAGCCAGGCGAAAGCGCTTGTTTTTATTTTTGTTTGCTAGCTTTTTGCTACTGGTTTGTCTAATAAAGACTCTGCACTGAAGATACTTCGTGGTTGGTTGTCACTGCTGTGGATTATATAACAGTAAGGAACCTACACTGAGCTACCGAGCAATGTCCAAACTACAATTAGACTGACATAACACTACCCAAGTCCAGCTGTGGGGCTGTGCACATGCATTAGCAAATATAACAGGCACTACAGGGACGTGACACTGGTGGAAAACAAACACTGGTGTGAAAGTGCATGCCCTCAAAAAATTGCACCACAGTCACAGTAACATACAAGTAAGCAAACTGAACAATACAGTATAAGGACTGTGTGAACAACAAAATCATGTTTGCCACCACACATTACCCCTACATATACTGCCCCAAGTCACAGTGTAGTGGGAATTGTGAGGTGTTACGGGACATGTTACGGTCTGCATGTACAAACATATACAGGTGATAGGGAACCAGAAACTGGAGCAGCATTCACAGTCAGATAAAAAGGGCCCATGACACTCACATGTACCCCCTCCCTACACAGTCCAAATAACATGTACACACTACCCTGCTACACAGTCCTGACAGTCTTTTAACAATGGGCAGACATACACAGACATCTCAAATGTACAGTTTTCCACAGAATGTATAGGCACAGGACTCATATCTATGGCCGCTTCCTTGCTATATGTCTGGGGGTCTATGACATCACTGGGATGGTAGCAGGAATGAATGCAATAAATAATGAAACTACATACCTTTGAACCTTTTAGAGCACGACATCTGGAAAAAACCTGACAGAATTGGGGGACAGAGGCCCAAACACAGGGGTATATTGGCCATATTGCTGTGATAAATGTAGACAGTTGCTGGTGTTACCGGCTTTGTTGTAACATATTTTTTTTGATGGATATGAAGTCAGTAACACCAATGGATGTTAGCATTAACTGACTGCATTCCCCAGAGTATCCTACCAATTAGCCAAGGACAACAATGGTCTGGGGAACAGGGCAAACATATGAGCCATGCATCTGGAGAGGGTCTGGGCCTCTGAACAGTGTAGAGGTATGACTGCAGTGATGTAACAGAATAGAAATCCCTTGACAGCTGCCAAACATGTCACCCAGCCCCTTATGAAGTGCAGTAAGACCAACACGACACCCCCCCCACATCACCTCTGGGAAATTACCTATGTATATTCAAATACAGCATGCACTTCAGGGATGGAACTGTAGTGAAAAGCAGAAAGTGGTGCAAAAATGTCCACCCAAAAACATTTGCAACACAGTCGCAGCAACATACCAGTACCCAAAATGAACCCTAGAGTAGAATGACTGTCTGAACAAACATATCTTGATTGCCAGTCACATACTACACCAACATATACTGGCCCAATTCACAGTGTATTGGGAATCCTGAGGTGTTACAGGACATTTCACAGTCAGCCACTACAAGCATAAAAACAAGATAGACTGCCAGCAGCTGTAGCAGCATGCAGAGTCAGACAGGTAAAGGATGTATCGAACTCCCATATTCTACTCTCTCTATCCAGCCCAACAAGCATCTACACACAACACTGCTACACAATCTTGGCAGTCTGTTCACAATGGCCAGACAGACATAACTGTCATAAGTACAGATGTCCACAGATTTACCAGGGTGTGGAACCATAGTCCTGGCCACCACTGCATACCATGACCAGGAGTTTGCCAGGTCATTGGCATGATAACTGGAGTGCAGTTAGTAATTAATGATGTACCATATCTCTGCACCTTGAAGTGCAGGACATCTGGACAATGCATGATGTACTTGTGGAACAGGGAGCTGGAAAGAGAGACATATCACACACAATGGTGTTACAGACTGAAACAGTAGCTGGTGTTACACATGTTGTTGTAACATAACATCCCTGAAGGATATGATGTCTGGAACACCAATGGATGTTGACAGTTGCTAACTACAATCCTCACATTATCCTACCAACCCCACAAAAACAGACATTTTTTGAGGAACAGACCAAGCATAACAGGCAAATATCTGGCCAGTCTGTGGACAACATGCCTGTTGTGAGGTATGTTGGAGGCATATCACTGTCAAATGTTAAGTCACCCAGTAAATGCATATCCAGATGAATCCTGTCAATCTAGCAACCCTCCATGTGTATAACAGCAATAATGACATACAATCTGTACCCAGTTCTGGAGCTTTGTCACTCATGTTGTTTGCCTGTCTCCACATGTCCTGTCCTGGGAGGTATTTCCACCTACTGTCTGTGAAGCTGTAGCCCCCACACCTCCATAATGACCCCCTCACAGGCAAGGAAAATGGGCAAGGCCCACATGAAAGGCGTCCCATATTTTGGAACTAGCAGCAGTGTCCAGGCCCACACCACAATACTATATGGGCACCTACATAGATTTATGGCTTCAGCAATACCAGACAGGACAACATCAACCCCCTCAAGGTAGGGTGAAACGCCTGTGGTGGACAGCAGCAACACACAACTACCATCGTAGGTGGAAATAATCACATAACGGGCCAAGAAGGAACAGTTGACTTATTGGAAGCCATGTCACCTTGTTCTGCACAAGCAAATAAGGTCACAGGTGATGTACCCTAAGGCTGTCTTTGTGTGCAAACTGGAGACTTCCACCAAGGCCAATCACTAGGCCTTCCAGACATGTGTCTGCAATTCCAAAGGCAATACACATATCTGCTCTATAGTGGTGGTCAATAACACCACATACACATATGCCGTGGATATAGGCAACCA
Source organism: Protopterus annectens (assembly GCF_019279795.1). Lineage (NCBI taxonomy): Eukaryota > Metazoa > Chordata > Ceratodontiformes > Protopteridae > Protopterus > Protopterus annectens. Next base: position 1,425,526,222 of record NC_056726.1, read on the forward strand.
GCTGCAGACAGGTGAAGTATAAATATCACCCCCGTCCCCCCATAGGTACACGTGCATGTACAGCACCTGCCCCCCTCCCTTCATGATCAGGGAGCAGGTCTGTAATGCCCTCTCAAAGGCAATACACAGAGGTGTCCATAGGCCTGATACCATTCCTGGCTGCATCCAACATGAACACAGGCATGGGCTCTCAGACCCATTCTGCAGTGTAGTTAACCACAGCCTGAGCATCGGTGTCATCCCATCTGCACAGAGGACAGACAGACAGTTGATAGAAAACAGGTTATGTAAGGCTGAAACTGAAATGTATGTCATAGTGTCATGACAGCAGTCCTCAGTGACATGGCAAAAAACTGCAATACATTCCATTTAATATAGTAATATAATATTAATATTCAATAGGCGATAAGTAAACATATACAGCTCAAATTCCCAAAACCAGATAGTGTAGTGCAAACCAAACTTGAAAAAAGAAGCCGGCTTCTTTTTTCAAGTTTGTTTTGTTTTGCGGTATTCAGTTTTTTTTGCAAATAGTGTAGTGGTCAGAATCCCAGCTTTGCATGCAGGTGTACACGGTTCAAATAATGCAACAGGCAATCCAAATTTACATGGGAAAGCAGTGTTAAAAGTGCTATGTTCATATTAAAATATGTGGTAAGTTATTTTTGTCACCGAGGGTAGTGTAGCTAGGATGGATGTGTGAGCGCATATAACATGTGAAAACACCCATGTATACACGTGTCCCATACAGTATTGTTGCACCCCTTGCTACTGTAATTTATTTATTTACATTTGTTGACCGGGAGTGTCCAACTGGACATAGGTCCATTTTCAGGGGAGGCCTGGGGAGAAAAGCTCCACAGTTAAAATAAACAGACAGTAGTTACATTGGATTACATAGTGATTAACAATTTAACATAGCAATTACTTACAACATATTTACAGATGAAGAACATAGTACATCAGTAGACAACTAGAATATTTATCTGTGAAGTACATAACAGACATTAACAAATGTTACAATAAGAAGTCCCTGCTGTATAATAAGTACTAGGCTTATGAGCATCTGAGCTTGCTATAATCAAGGTAGTTAGTGGAGTGGAAAGAAAGGTAGTGGTTGGATGGGGTGGGTGATATTAAGAGTGAGAGTTGCAAGGGCATAGCCAGCATGTTTTTAGGTGTGCTTTTAGTAAAGTTTTGAAGTGGGTGCATGATGGTATGGAGGTAATTGTGGGTGGGAGGGAGTTCCATAATTTGGCTATGGTGCAAGAAAATAGTGCTTCACCAGCAGAGTTATTGGTTTAGTGATCTGCAAGTGATTTTTGTTGCTGGATCTTAGTGGTCTGGTGGTATGATAGGGTTGGAGTAGATTCTGGAGGGAAGGGACATTTAGTGGATGGTTTACTAGTTTGTAGGCGAGTGAGAGTTGATACCATTGAAGGAGGTGAGGGAGTTCAAGCGAGCCTAGTTCAGCAAGTGAGAGACAGTGGTGACTCTGGTAAGATGCCCCTGTGGCGAATTTGGTGATTTTGTTGTAGCAGGTCTCTAGTTTGATTAGATCGCATTGTCTTAAGTTGGTATATATTGGAGAGGCATAAAGTAGGGTGGAGATAAGGTGGGAAATTGCTATTTAAATCTTTGCTGCTTTGGTGAGAAGTTGCTTATTTCTGTACAACACTCCTAGTTTTTTGTGGACTTTTTTATGGTCATGAATATGTGAATGTCAAATTTTAGTTTATTGTCTATTTCCACTCCTAGCAATTTGATGTGTTCAGCTGAGTATATAGTGGTGTTGTCTCTTGCTGTGATGTTAAAGTGAGAGTTGTTTTGAGTTTGTTTGGTGGGTTGGAAGATGAGTAGTTTAGTTTTCTTTGGGTTGAGTATTAATTGGGCATTGGATAACCAAGTTTCAATAGAGGAAAAGGCTTCCTGTGAGACTTTTTGCAGTTTGGTTAGGGACTGGGCTGAGCAGATGATGGTTGAGTCATCTGCGTATTGTATGAGTGTGACATGTTTGGTGGCAGAGGCTAGATTATTGGTGAAAATAGAGAAGAATAGGGGTCCAAGGATGGATCCTTGGGGAACCCCTATGGTGACAGGTAGTTGGGGAGATACGTCATTCTGCCATACAATGGATTGTTGGCTGTCAGACAGGTAACTCTGAAACCAGTTGGTGACTGATTGAGAGAGGGATAGGTTATTGAGGACAGAGATAAGTTGTTTGTGTGGGACTATGTCAAATGTTTTAGATAGGTCTAGGAAAGTAGCAGAGGACAAATAGCCATTGTTTTTATGCTGAAGGATAGTGTTAGTAAAGGAGAGTAAGGCAGTGGTGGTGCTATGGTTTGGTCGGAAACCATGCTGAGTATTGGAAAGGAGGTTGTTAACAAGGAGGTAGTCTGAGACCTGAGAGTGTATGCATCTCTCTAGTATTTTGGAGAGTGGAGAGAGAATAGCTATGGGGCGGTAATTGGTTAGTTCTGTGGAGGGTCCACCTTTGTGGAGGGAAATTATATGTAATACTTTCCACAGTGTGGGAACATAACTTTCTGACAGAGATCGGTTATTCAAGATGGATACTGGGTAGGCCAGAGCATCAGCTGTGATTTAATAAGATGTAATGAAAGCACATACAGCCATGTCATATAAGAGAAATGATATACACTTACTAAATGAAGTCATTAGTGTGGTATATTATGAGAATGAACTGTGGGCAATGGTTAGCAATGCTCATCTATGCTTATCAGGTTTAACAACACATTTCTGTTGTCCTCACCCCTCTCTCTGGGGTTTGAGTGTCCAAATTCACCTCCAAAGTCTGTACAAATGCACAGCTGTTGCCGTATATCAAATGGGCAGCTATGGACCATCTGTACATGTGTCCCACACATCTGTAGCTATCTTCCATGTTGTTCTTTCTTCTGCATACCCCATTTCCACAACTTTCCTATCACCCTTTTCTCTTTAAGAATATATGTCGGAGTGAGCATGAGTAAGCACTTGTAAGAGCAACTAAATTACCAGCCCTGCTAGGTCTTGAACCCAGGGCCCTGTACACCACAGTCAGAGCAATGTATCATTACACCATTTGAGCTGTAGAGTTTGCTACTGCATTTTCCAACATATGCTCATTCAACACTAGGGAAAAGATTCCATAGAATCAGTCAGACCTCGTATTTATACATAGACACATGTATATATGTATGGAGATGCATATATATGGACAAATATACACATAATATAAATAGTGATATACATATGAAATATACACAAACACACACACACACACACATATATATATATATATATATATATATATATATATATATATATATATATATATATATATATATATATATACTCATAACATGTAGTAGAGTCATACCTCAGAACCATGCCTACCAACCCCTTACTGCAAGAAATCTGGCCCAAGGCTGTCCAAATGGGCGGGCAATGGGAGATATGAAATGGGTGGGCAAATATTGCTCTTAATTATGTATAATGCTGCCAGAGTGACAGGGTTTGTTTCAGCATACATGCTCTGAAGTATGTGAGTTCTGAAACTGAAATGTATGTCATTATTTACTGTCAGAAATCTTCAGATTCTCACAGTGATTTATCAGGGATATAAAAATAATGCATCTGTGGAACAGACCAGAAATATGAGCAATAAACCTGGAAATACTGCAACAATCCAGACATTCCCAAGGTAGGCACCGAATCCCTTAGTGCAACGAACCTGGGCCAGGCCTGACAAAGTCAGGGGAGTAAGCCATGGAAATAAGGACATATCTGAAATACTCGTGTAGATAAGCTGACACAGTTGCAGCAGTAACACCCTCATGTCTGTCCTAACATATGACTGAAATAGCACAAGTTCAACACTAAATTACCTCCCACTAGTTAGTGACTGAAATCCTCACATCAGCCCACTGATGTGTCAGAAATACTTAACACTTATGGGGGCCAGGCAATACTATGTTCTACAAATATCTGGACATAACATCACATTAGGGAAACTACACTCAGCTGCTAATCATGTCACCAAGCACTGTCCAAACTACAGTCAGACTTGACACACTATTCCAAATCTGCCAGGGTTAATTACACATATACTGGCAAATATATCAGGCACTACAGGGATGTCACAGCACTGAAAAATAGACACCATTGTGAAAGTGCATACCCACATACAATTCAACCACAGTTATAGTGACATACGAGTAAGACAAAGGAACAGTACAGTATAAGGACTGTGTGAACAAAAACATCTCAACATGTTTGCCACTCACACACTACCCCTACGTATACTGGACCACCCAATTTAAAGTGTAGTCTGATGCTTGACTGTGCTATGGGATATGTCTCAGTCTGCCCCTACATACATATACAGCTGATAAAGAGCCAGAAACAGGAGCATGATGCATAGTCAGATAGAAAAGGACCCATAACACTTACATCTACCCCCTCCCTACACAGGCCAAATAACACATTCAGAATACACTGCTGCACAATCCTGACAATCTGTCAAAAAATCAATAGAAATACAAATACCTCTCAACTGTACAGAGTTCCATAGAATGTCCAGGCTTTATCATCATAAATAAGGCCTCCTACACATAACATGTATGGCAGTCTGATACATCTCTGGGATTATAACAGGAATGAAGTCACTATATAATGATATACCATACCTATCCACCTCTTACTGAATGACATCTGGACAAAGCCTGACATACTTTGGGGGCAGTGGCCCAAACACAGGGGCATTATTGACATATTGTTGTTATAAACTGAGAAAGTTGCTAGTGTAACAGGGTTTGTTTTAACATATCTGTTCTGAGGGATATGAAGCAAGAAACACACATGGATATTACCATTTACTGACTGCAATCCTTAGAGTATACTACTGAATTTCCAAGGGTACAAAATGTGTGAGTAACACACCAAATATAAGAGTCCAAACTCTGGCCAGTCTGCAGATAGCCCTACAATTGAGAGTTATGTTAGCCACATAACATTGTCAGACTTACATTCATGCAGAGCAGCCACATCCACACAAACCCTGTCAAACTAACATTACTTCAACTGTATAACAGCAGCACTTACATTCTGTCCCTATGTCTGGAACATTATCCCCCAGTTTGTTGGGCTGTCTTCACAGTGTTTGTTGTAAGAGGTATTTCCAACTACCCTCTGTGATGCTGTCTGTCACATACCTCCATGAAGTCCTCCTCACAGGCAAGGAAAAGGGGCAATGCCCACATGAAGTGCTCAGCTGTAGGAGTGTGTTTCTATGCTGTTGGGTATAGGAATAATACCGCAGCTGTTTTACATGCGATTAGCAAGTGGGGGACTACAATTTATTTATTTTTATTTTACATTTGTTGACCGGGCTAGTCCAACTGGATATATGTCCAGTAGAGGCCCGGGGAGAAAAGCTCCATTAGTTGTACACTTTCACAAAAAGGCATAAAAGGTTACATGAGAAACATAGCAAGTAAAACAGATAAAATATAAATTTGTAAATTATTTTTTTTTTTTTTTTTTTTTTAACAAGGGTGATGGTAGAGAAAAGAGTTAGCATTAGTCTGGATTAGTGCAGGAGCAAAGCCAGTGTTTATTGAGATAAATTATTAGTTGGTATTTGAAAAGTTGGAAAGATGTTAAAGAAGTGATATCAGAGGGTAGTTTATTCCATGTTTTTCCAACAGAGTTGGAGAATAAACTGTCACCTGCATTATTGTTAGGTTTGGTAATATTAATCAGAAGTTTATTAGAAGAACGTAGTTGTTTCAGGTTGTTGTATGGAGAAATAAGGCTAGAAAGTATTGGTGTGTTGGTTGGCTGATATAGAATCTTATAAGCAATTAAGATCTGTTGAAGTACAAGTTTGTTAGGAAGTTCCATCCAGTCTAGTTCTTTTAGGTTCAAGCAGTGATGAGTTTGAAAAGGAGATCCAGCAGCGAATCGAGCTATGTTATGATAGGATGTTTCTAGTTTCTTCATGTTGTTTTTGGAAAGATTAGTGTAAATGGGGGAAGCATAGAGAAGAGTGGAGATTAGGTGAGATCTAGCAATGGTGGACCTTGCTGTAGGTGTTAGGAAAGGTTTGATTCTGTAAAGGGATCCTATTTTTTTATTAACTAATTTTATGGTGTTATTGATGTGAGAGTCGGTTGAGGTTATTATCAATAGTTATTCCTAATAGTTTTGTGGTCAAGTCAGGAGAGATGAGTGTTCCGTCAGTGGACGTAAGAGTAAAGTAAGGTGGAGTAGATTTACGAGTAGGTGAAAAAAGTAATAATTTGGTTTTCTTGGGGTTAAGGAGTAGACAGCGGTAAGAGAACCATTGTTCTACAGCGTTAAAAGCTTTTTGAGTAAGTGACTGGAGTTCAGTTTGAGAGTTAGTGGTACAGATTATAGTTGAGTCGTCTGCATATTGTATACAGGTAGTATATGGGATAGCAGATTGAAGGTCATTAATAAAGACTGAAAATAGCAGAGGGCCTAGGATAGAGCCTTGAGGTACGCCTAAGGAGACAGGTAGAAGATTAGAAAGTGAATTTTTCCAAAGTACTGCCTGCTGTCGATTTTCTAGGTAAGATGCAAACCAGGACAAGGCAAGATGATCAAGAGCCAGAGATTTTAGGATATGTAGTAAAAGTTTATGATTCACCATATCAAAAGCTTTGGATAGGTCGATGAAGACTGAGGATGATAGATAGTTTTTGTTGCGGTTAATGTTAATGGAGTTATTGAAGGAGAGTAAAGCAGTGGTGGTACTGTGTGAGGGTCTGAAACCATGCTGACAGTTAGAAAGTAGGTTGTTGTTGAGAAGGTGATTTAGTATTTGTTTGTGAATACATTTTTCCATGATTTTTGCGATTGGTGAGAGGAGAGCTATTGGTCGAAAGTTAGAGAAATCATTAGTTTCCCCCTTTATGTAGTGGGATGATATGAGATATCTTCCAGATAGAGGGGAAGATTCCTTCTTTTATAGATCTATTAATCAGGATGGAAATAGGGTAGGCTAAGGCTTTGGCACCTACCTGCAGGAATTCTGCAGGCAGTTTGTCTGCAGAGGGAGTGGTAGGTTTTAACTTTTGGAGCAGTGATGTGATAAAGGAGGTAGAGACAGGTTGTAAGTGGAGGGTAGGAGGTGAATTTGATGTAGGTGGAAGTAGATTAGAGGTATCAGGAGATAGATGACTAGCAAGTGTTTGGATAGTATTCATGAAGAATGAGTTGAAGTAATTTGCTGTTTGTTTAGGGTTCTCTGGGTTAGAGTCACAGGGATTAGGTGTAATGGAATGACCTGGAGATAGAAGATTGTTAATACTGGTCCAGAATTTTTTAGGTTTCTTATTAGTGTTGTGCTGTAACTGAAGGTAATAGTTTTTTTTGTCTGTCAGGATAGCTCTTTTAGTGCTGTTTCTAAGCTCTCTAAAGTTTTGGCGATCAGTTAGATTTTTAGTGGTACGCCATTTAGACCAAGATTTGTTTCTAAGATTGATTTTATGCCTAGTATTGTTAGTTAGCCAGGGAGCTACTTTTGTTTTGGTTCTGATGGTACGGGTTGGGGCATGTTGGTCCAGAATTGATAAGAATGTAGAGTTAAAGTATTCTACTGCATCATTAAGAGGAAGATATTTTAGTGAGGACCAATTACAACGATTTAGATCAGCTTGAAAATGTTCAGAGTTAAAATGCTTTTTTGTTCGTAGTGTTCTAAGGGTGGCAGGTAAGGTTAGGTTGATTTTGTGTCTAATGACATAAGTTATAGAGTGGTCGCTTAGATCATCTGGGAGGGTACCAGACTGGTAGGTTTGTTGGGGGGTATTAATCAGAATCCAGTCTAGGATAGATTCATGGTTGTTGGATTTAACAGTTCTGGTTGGACAGTTAATGAGTTGAGTAAAGCCATATAGGTTTATGTGGGATGTAGGGCTAATATTATTACAGGAATGCCAATCAATGTTAAAGTCACCTAGAACTAGTGTTTCTTGGGGGAGGTTGTTTGACAGAAAGCTAAGAATACATTCTAAAGTGTTAGTGTTATTTCCTGGGGGGAGATAAACACAAATTATGTTAATAGCTTTACTAGGGTTGATTTGAAGTTTTGAGCTGATTACTTCTGCATTATTGTCTAGAGGAAGGTTAAGATTTATTATACTAATTTGAAGTTGTGCTTTGTAGAGAATTGCTACTCCACCTCCCTTTTTGGTTTTTTGGTCCAGTCTAAAGATACTATACCCAGGAGGGGTCATTTCATTATCCTTAATGGTTGGCTTTAGCCATGTTTCTGATAAACATAAGATATCAAAATGGTGAACATCTAAAAGGGCATGGAGTTGAGAGATTTTGTTGCAAATGCTTCGTATGTTAAGATGAGCTATAGTAAGAGAGTTGGTATAAGTGTTTGATGATATGGGAGAAGCTTTGTCTTGTTTAATGCAACTATTGGTGTTTGTGCTATTTGGGCCAGGGTTAGGGTGAATGTCCCCATCCAATAGTGATTGGGGAAATAAGAAATATTGGAGCTGGAATTGTTTATGTAAGATGTCAATATATTTTTTATTTTTTTGTTTGCTTAGCTTAAAGTAAGCAAGTTTGAGGTGTTTGGTAAATAGGTAGTTTGGTTTGGTAGTGAGATTTGAGGTGGCTGGTGTAAAAGGTGAGGTAGGTGTAGAGGTATACTTAGAGGGAAACACAAGAGTAAAGTGAAGTGGGTGTTCATAGGAGGTTAGGAGATAAGTAGTTACAAGAGGAGGTAAGAGTGTTAAACAGATAGTTATTTGAAAGTATATTGGGAGAGATAATGTACACATTGTGTATGTTAGGGAAGTAAGAGAGATGAAGAAGAATAGAAAGAAGAAGAAAGTAAGGTAGTATTATGACTTTAAGAGGTAGTGTGGAGGATGGGTTTGAGAAAGCTGGGTGTGGTATGAGGTGAGAGGGGAGGGTATGATAATGAGGAGATTATGCCTGATTGGTTGGGGGTGTGTCTACCTGAGATATAAATGTAGGACCATTGGGGGCGGGTGGGAATTGGGGGCAGGGTAGGAGAGCGGAGTGAGCCCGAAGGGTGAACGGAGCGGGTAGAGACAAGAGAGCAGAGTGTGGATGAAGACAATCAGCAAAGTAGGAAAATCCAGCAGGTAAGTCTAGGAGTGTGAGAGGTTAGCCACAGGTTTGGGCACTGATAGCAAGATGGACAGGATATTAAAGGAAGCGAGAGTATTAGGAAATGGCTAGTGCAATGATGGAAGGAGTATAGAGAGTCTGAGAAAGCTAGGAGCAGAGAAAGGTAAGCTGAAGAACAATGTCGATAAGGTAAGGAGTTTTAGCAGTAAGGGATAAAGTATTAAGTAATAAACTAAGTTTAAGACAACACCAAAGGGTCAGATACTATGGAGCTAGAGGGAGATGCCCAGTTACAGACTGATATTAAGAGTGAAAAAAAGAGAGAATAATGGGGTTATAAGTAGTATCTGAAACAATGCTAGATAGAGAAGAAAGGCTTTTGAGAAAGGTATGGCTGCTGGTGCACAGGCCATCAGCTGCTCATGAGCATTACCTACAAAAGGCAAGTTGCTGCCTATGCAAAACAGATGTATATCCTACATTTCTCTCAGAGAGAAAGAGAGAGAGACAGACACACACACACACACACACACACACACACACACACACGCGCACATATTGAAAGTGAATGATTATACCCACTGAACCGAAAAGAAAAACAGGTATGTCAAACAATTAAGCATGTAATGGAATGTAGTAGGGGGCATGTAAACATGGAAAATAGGAAGTTCAACAAATATTATGTCTCAACAACACTTGCAGTACTGATATATTGCTGATCAGAACCTATGTCCATAGCATCTGTGTCTGTCTGTGGTGACATAGAGCACACCTCAGGGCCCTGAGTCATCCCAGGAAAGGATGGCTTACATATGACCACTACTGGAGTGTGTTGAACAATACTGACTATGACACTGCTAGGCCAGTTACTGGGATGTTGTAGATATCCATATGTTAATTGTGAGTACAAATATGATATACATGTTTGTCTCAGAAGTGTGATGGACCTATACATGGCATTTGCATACTGAAATACTGTCACAGCTTTGTGTGTTGAACTGCATGTGATATACTGAACTCATACCATTCAACTGTCCAGTGTTATGCACACTGAACATATGTGTGCCTCATATTTGTAGTTATTTCATCAAGAGTTGTGTCATGTCTGGTAAATAATTGGAAATCTGTGAACACTGACATTACAACATCACCACAGTACAACATCACCTTCTCTTTCTTTTGGCTGTTCCCATTAGGAGTTGCCACAACAGATCATCTGTCTCCATGTCTTCCAGTCCTCTGCATCTTGCTGTGTCACACCAACCACCTGCATGTCCGCTATCACCACATACATGCACCTTATCTCAGTCCTTCCTCTTTTCCTCTTACCAGGCAGCCTCATCCTTTCCCAAATATACTCAGCATATCTCCTCATCACATGTCCAAGCCAATATAATCCTGCCACTCTCTGGCTTTGTCCCCAAGCTGTCCAACCTGGCTGACCCCCTAACATACATATTACTAATTCTGTCCACCCTCGTCACACCCAGTGCAAATCTTAACATCAACTTTGCTACATCCAACTCTGACTTGTGCCTTTTTTTTCAAGTGCCAATGTCTCCAACCCATATAACATAGCTGGTCTCAGTACCCTCTTGTAGACCTTCTATATCATTCTTAATGGTACTCTTCTATCACAATCACTCCTGACACTCTTCTCCACCACCCACATCCTGCCTGTACTCTCTTCTTCACCTCTCCGCCACACTCGCCATTACACTGACATGTTGTTCCCAAGTATTTAAACCTATCCACCTTTGCAAACTGTACTCCCTGCATCCTTACCATTCCTCTATCCTCCCCTCCGATTCACACACATATTTATTTATTTTATTTTACATTTGTTAACCGGGCTAGTCCAACTGGATACATGTCCATTTTCAGTGGAGGCCCGAGGAGAAAAGCTCCGAGTTTTCAAAACATTTAATGTTACAAGTAATTTAAAAATAATAATAAAAAAAATGTATAGCAAAATGTTACAAGAACAAGATTTGTTCATAGTAAAAAATGATTTCACAATTTTTTCACACAAGAAAGCAATAAGTAAGTAAATCAAGAAAAGATGGGGATATAAGGTTACTCAGGACATCTACAGGATAAGACAGGAAATTGGAAAACAGGATTGGTGGTTAGATGGGATGAGTAGAGCTGGACAGAGTAGAATGGTCAGAGAGAAATTATGATATAAGGATAAACTTTAAGATAAAAAATTGAGGGAGACATGGTAGAGCAGAGGAGAAGGAAATGAAAAAGCAGATTAATCCGGGTTATTGCAAGAGCATAACCAGTGGTTGGAGAGGAAATATTTCAGGTTAGTTTTGAATAATGGGAGAGATGAAAGAGCTGTTAGGTCATTTGGTAGGAGGTTCCATATTTTACCAACAAAGTTAGAGAAAAGAGAGTCTCCTGCAGAATTTTTAGATAAAGAAGTTTGCATCTGCATTTTTTTAGTTGAGTAACTTTTCAGGTTATGGTATGGTGTTATGAGGGTAGAGAGAGTTGGGGTATTGTTAGGTTGATAAAGGACTTTATGGGCAATAATAAGTTGGTTAAATTGTAGTAGGTGAGGTAATTCAAGCCAGCCTAGTTGTTTTAGGTTTTGACAGTGATGAGTCCTATAAGGTGAGTTAGTGGCAAATCTGGCAATGCTATTATAAGATTTAGCTAGTTTGTTATGATTATATTGGGACAGGTTAGTATAGATGGGGGAGGCATATAATAGGGTAGAGAGTAAGTGAGTTCTGGCTATTGTAGATCTGGCTAGTGGTGATAGAAATTGTTTAATTCTATATAGAGATCCGAGTTTTTTGTTGGTAGATTTTATTATAGTGTTAATGTGAGTGTTAAATTTAAGTTGATTATCTATTGTGATTCCTAGGAGTTTGGTGGTGGTGTCAGGAGAAATTATAGTACCATTGTTGGATTGAAGTGTAAAATGAAGAGGGGGAGATGTGTGTGAGGGGGTAAACAGCAATAATTTGTTTTTTTTTGGGTTGAGGAGAAGACAATGGTTAGAGAACCATTTTTCTATTGTGGTGAAGGATTTTTGTGTGAGAGAATGTAGGTCAGTTTGGGATTTTGCTGAGCAAATAATTGTGGAGTCGTCGGCGTATTGAATGCAGGTAGAGAAGGGGATAGAGAGATGAAGGTCATTGATGAAAATGGAGAATAACAGTGGGCCTAAGATAGAGCCCTGTGGGACACCTAGGGAAGTGGGTAGAAGTTCAGAAAGATGATTCTGCCAGAGAACTGCTTGTTTACGATTATCCAGGTAGGATGTGAACCAGTTCAAGGTGGGTTTATCAAGTGATAGGGACTTTAGAAGGTGGAGTAGAAGTTTATGGTTGACCATATCAAAGGCTTTAGAAAGATCTACAAAGAGTGCTGATGACAGGAAATTATTGTTTAGATTTGTGTTGATACAGTTGGTAAAAGAAAGTAGGGCTGTGGTAGTACTGTGGTAAGGACGAAAGCCATGTTGACAGTCCGCTAAGAGATTGTGGTGGAGTAGGTGGGTAATTAGTTGTTTGTGGATACATTTCTCCATTATTTTAGCAAGAGGAGACAGAAGAGCTATGGGACGGTAGTTTGAGTATTCAGTAGAGTCGCCACCTTTGTGAAGGGGAATGATATGTGAGATTTTCCAGATTGATGGAATAGTGCATTCCTTAATAGTTCTGTTAATCAATATAGAGATTGGGTAGGCAATGGCTGAGGCTCCTAGTTGTAGGAATTCCCCTGGTAATTTGTCAGCTGAGGGGGTAGAAGGCTTAAGTTTTTGAAGTAAGGAGGAGATGAAGGAGGTGGGTATTGGTTCTAGGTGGAAAGGAGGGGGGTGGGGCTTGTAGCGGACAGGTTGGCAGTGTCAGGATATTGTTGATTTGCTAAGTTTTGTACAGCTGTGGTAAAGAAGGTATTAAATGCATTTGCTGTTTTTGTAGGGTCATCAGAGTTGCTGCCAAGTGGAGTTGGTGTTACAACTTTACCTGGGGATATTAGTCTGTTAATAGAGGTCCAGAACTTCTGTGGTTTTTGGAGGGAAGATTGTTGAAGTTGGATGTAAAAGTTTTTTTTTATCCTGTATTATTGCTTTTTTAGTCATATTTCGTTGTTGTCTAAAATTTTGCTGATCAGTTATGAGTTTAGTGGTACGCCATTTGGTCCCGGATTTGTTCCTGGAGAGGATTAGCTTTTTGGTCTCACTTGTGAGCCATACTGCTGGTTTGTTTTTCACTCTTATGGTACGAATTGGGGCATGATGATCTAGGATTGTTAGGAAAGTCTTTTTGAAGTAGGATACTGCTTCATTTATTGGAAGGGACTTAAGGGGTTCCCATTTGCAGTGTTTAAGTTCGGTTAGGAACATTTTCTGGTCAAAGTGTTTTTTACTGCCACTGCCACAGATTTTACTGCCACAGATATACTCTGTCTTTGTCCTGCTGTCCATCATTCCTCCCCTCTCTAGACCATACCTCCATCTCTCCAGGGTCTCCTCAACCTGTTCCTTACTCTCACTACAGACCATAATTTCATCTGCAAAGAGTACAGTCTACGATGACTCCTGTCTGATTATGTCTGTCAACCTGTCCATCACCACTGCAAATAAAAAAGGGCTCATAGCTGATCCCTGATGTACTCCTGCCTCCACCTTAAATGCAGCTGGCATTCCCAAATCGGAACTCACCGCCATCACACTAGCCTTGTACATATCCTGTAGCATTCTTATGGATTCCTCCCCCACTCCTGACCTCCTCATACAATACCACAACTCCTCTCTAGTCATCCTGTCATATGCTGTCTCTAAGTCCACAAAGTAACAACGCAGCTACTTCTGACCTTCTCTGTACATCTCCATCAACACTTTCAGAGCAAACATTGCACCTGTACTGCTCTTTCCTGGCATGAAACCATACTGCTGATCAGTAGTCCTCACCTCCCTTCTTAACCTAGCTTCCACCACCCTTTACCATTACCTCATGCTGTGATTGATCGATGTTACCCCTCTGTAGTTAGTACAACTCTGCACACCTCCCTTATTCTCATAATCAGTACCCAAACACATTTTATCCACTCTTCATGTATCCTCTTACTTTCCAAGATTATAGTAAATAATCCGGTTAAAAAGACCTCATAAACACCTCCATGCTTCCATGGGTATGTCATCTGGACCTATAACCTTTCCATTCTTAAACCTCTTCATAGTTATTCTTAATTCCTCCATGATAATCTGTTGCACTTCCTGATTCACCGTAACTATATCTTCCAACCTTCTCTCTCTTTCTCTTTTTCTTCATTCAACAGCCCATCAAAGTACTGTTTCTATCTGCACTCCACAGTCTCCCTGCTTGTGAGTACATAATCACCATTATCCTTTATCAGCCTTATTTGCTGCACATCCTTCCTGGCTACGTGCCTCTGTCTAGCCAATTGGTACAGGTCATATTCTCCATCCTTGGTGTCCAACCTTACATACAATCCTTCAGATACAACCCTTCAGATGCCCCATCCTCAGCCTTTGCCAACACTCTCTTTGCCATGAACCCCATCTCCTTATACTCCTGTCTACTTTTTTCATCTGTCTGACAATCCCACTTCTCCTTCATCAACCTCTTTCTCTGCATACTCCCCTGTACTTCCTCATTATACCACCAGGTCTCCTTGTCCTCCTTCATCTGTGCAGATGTTACACCAAGCCCCATTCTACTCATCTCCCTTACTAGCTCGGATGTAGTCACCCAGATATTTGCTAATTCTTCACTGCCATCCACTGCCTGTCTTAACTCTTCCCTGAAATCAACTTCACACTCACCCTTTCTCAGTATCCACCATTTGATCCATGGTGCTGCCCCCACACCCCCCCCTCTTCTTGATCACCAACTTCATCCCACAGACCTACATTCCATACTGCCTAACTAACCTTTCCCTTGTCACCACTTTATAATTTCCAGTCCCCTTCAAATTGGCCCACCTGCATAGGAGATAATTCACCTGTGTGCATCTTTCTCCCATCTTGTATGTCACCCTAAGGCCCTTGGTCTTGTAAAACTATGTATTCACCACAGCCATGTCCAACCTCTTTTTCAAACTCCACCACCATCTCACCTTCTGCATTCCTTTGCTTAACACCATACCTATCCATCACTTCTGCATCCCCTCTGTCCCCTTCACCAACATGTCCATTGAAATCTGCTCCAGTCACCATTCTCTCACCCTTGGGTACACTCATCACTTCATCCAACCACTCCAAAGTACGTCTGTCTCAGCAATCACACATGCAATTAGCGCTGCATATGCACTAACAACTGTCATTATACCATCAATTCCCTATGGTTTAAACTTAGAATTGGGCATATGATGAAGTTTGGAAATAAACATTTTGAAATATTTTGAACATAATATATATACACATAAAAACATAAAATATTTGATTACTAATTTTCATTAAGAATTTCATAAATGATTTATATATGATGTACAAAAGCATTGTATTTTATTTTGTCATATGTGTATTCATATAGCATTTTAAGATGTTAAATTTGTTATTCACAAGGTCACTTTAAAAGAGTTTCAGTGTATTAATTGGATTATTGCTTAATTAATTGTTTGAATATTTACTATAAAAGCTGACAATGTGCAGTGAATATTTGTGATCCTTGAAGGCGAATTACCGAGGTACCAGATCTTACAATAAAGTGAAGAAAGGCATTGGCTGTTTGGTGTGTTGCTGCTATCAATTTTGCTGTTGCTGTGTTATTTCAGGTTAACCCTTACACCATTTCCCCTCCCATACACACCATGATAGAACTATTTGTACTGACTCCGATACAAACAGCCATACACCCCTTCCATCTGGTCTCTGACACACACAATATATCCACCTTTCCTCTGTCCAGCATATCAGCTAGCTTTGTCCCCATACCAGTCATACTCACAACATTAACAGTTCCTACTCTTACTACCACACTCCTAGCCTTTCTCCTCTCTGCCTGCCATATGACCATCCAACATCCTCCAGGGTATGTCTGTGAATGCAAAGGCTACTGTACTATCAAATGATGTACATGTGTTACAGCAATATGAAGAAAGTGTCACTAATTTTGGCCAATAGCCCATCATGTGTATGCAATGTCCCCCGGATATCCTGCCCTAACAGGTTGACATGAATGAGTGAGCAGCAAGAGTGCAATTACAGTGTGCCATACTGACATAGAACAGAAATGTATAGCAGGTATTACCTGTGCATATGTATGTATGGGTAGGTGTACCTGGCTGCCTCATAAAAACTGACATGGGGTGCAAAACATCAGGTAAATAAGCTGTACTTGTTCTACATGTGTAATCTTAGTTTCCGTGCATCCAACAGGGTTACACTTCTACAGCTAATGGTTGTTGCATTGCCCTGACACAGACATGGGAACTAGAATAACCATGGGTATCATATTGAAAATAATGTATTTGCTTCTTCAGACCATAAGATACACATTCAAACAAACCATTTAAAAATAACCATTTGGCCAATCCTAATGAAAATATTAGGCATGTGATATAAATCAGTGATTTAGAACTCTTCTTTTTAAACCAGGTGTTAAAGAGATAGCACTGTTTAGCCCTGGATACACATCTCCCCATAAAATCTAGGATTCATTTCAACTCCAAAAATTCAGTTTCATTACTGACATCAACTTCTCTGATGTTAGTATTAAATTGCTGCAGAACTAAAAACTTAAATTTGTGAGTGTCATCAAAATCTAACACATGCTTAGCTAAGGCATTAGGTTTTCCATTCCTTATATCACCAACATGCTCCAGTATGCGCTCCCTCAGAGTACAGTTTGTCTTCTCTATGTAGAACATTTCACATGCTATGCATTGTGCCATATAAACAAGATTACCACTGTTGCAATCTGCATAAAAATGAAAAATTATGTCTTTAATGGTCCTAGGATGAATAATAGAGGTAGTCGACCAAATAAATCTACATGCCTTACAAGACCTACAGACATAAGTACCTTGATGTTCAGATTGTATCATAGAGGGCCTAGATTGTTTATAACATAGGCTCATAGAGGACAAGACCCTGACTGTATTAGCAATATTACTCCAAATAACAATGTTTTAATTAAAGACCAAGTTTTTTTAGAGAAAGCGCTCCCAATAAGACAAGAAAAAAGAAAAAGGTGCTCACACAGCAGGCAAGGGAGGCAGAACATGAGAGTGGATACACTGACCAAACGGAATAGACTGAATTCATTGAAACGATAGGTAGTAATTTGATTTTTAACTTATCCTCCTACCACTTACCTCAAAACAAACTGCAGTCCTTAATAAAGGGCTTTCATTCATTCCAGCAACCACTACTAATTTAATGGATGTACTGTTGGATTCACAATTATTTGCTAGGAAATTAATGTTGAGGGTGACTTTCCCAGAAGGGAAAGAAATGTTTAATGTATTTAAGAAGCCTAATGTGTTTACACCAAAGTTTTCCTTAGCTGTAGAAGCATTTATTAATATGTGTGAGAAAGACTTAAGAGCTGGCTATATGTATAGGAGCTATGAAACTGAATTTTATAACCTAACAGTTAATGAAAGAACAGCATTGTGTGAATTAACTAAGATGCAACAGCTAAGCATCAGGCCGACTGATAAAAGAGGTGAGATTGTTTTGTTGGACAAGGGTGACTATACTAACAAAATGATGGCTATGTCAACAGATGAAGGTGTATATTTAAAATTACAGAAATATCAAATTAATGGTATTATTAATAGAGTTAAGTTCTATTTATATGACCTATTAATGACTGGTCAGATAGATTATGATTTATACACTTATTTCACAGTGGACCATCTCTTGATACCTACAATATATGGCTTGCCGAAGGTTCATAAAGATGCAGCTAACCCACCCCTTCGACCAACTGTGTCAGGGAGAGGGTGCCTGACAGAACCACTATCAATCTATGTGGAAAAGCAGTTGAAGCAGCCTCTAAAAATGGTTGTAAGTATCCTGAAGGATGGACTCTAAACAATTCCTTCAAGATTTGTTTGAATGGTCCAATAAGTCAAATAGCTTGGAAGGTGTTATTCTTGTAACCTTAGATGTAAACTCTTAGTTCACAGTAATCCCCAATGATTTAGGGGTGGACAATGTCAGGATGTTCCTTGTATGTGAGATGACATTTATGAATGAATTCTAAAATAGAACATATCTGTGCTTTATTACAGATGATCTTGGAAAATAACATCTTTTCATTTGAAACTGACTATTTTTTGCAGAAATTAGGGGTGGCTATGGGAATAGCATGTGCTAACTCATATGCCAACTTAATTCTTGCTCAGTGGGAGAAACAGTCTGTTTTTTTAACATTTTATTTGGTAATTATGTGAAGTTCTATAGACGCTTTGCAGATGACATCTTTTTTGTTTGGCAAGGGCCCTCCCATATTTTAGATCAGTTTGTTGATTATTTACAGAACACAACTTCCTATCTTAGTTTTACTATGTATAGCTCTGTGACAAACATTGAATTTTGGACATAATGGTTAACATTAATGATTTAGGTACCTTATCAACTAGTATGTACAGGAAACTATGCAAGAAAAATAATATTCTTCACAATACGAGCATGCATCCCCGACGCATTGTTAGAAATGTGGTTAAGAACCAAGTTTTTAGACTAATGCATTTACATACTGATGCATCTTCTTTGAGCAGAGCCTTAGACACTTTATGCATTGAATTACTGCAAAGGGGATATAGTATAGGACTAATAGAGCGGTCCATAGAAGAAGTTAATATGAAAGGAGTTACCCCTTATTTTTCTAAGAAACCAGAGTCATAAAGTACTAATCCACAGCTAACTAATAAGTTTGATAAAAGCAGAATGGTTCCAACTTATTCCAGCAATATCAACTTTGTATGTGACATTATGAAAAAGAATTGGCCATTTTCAATGATGGAAACAATATACGCAAAAAAGTTATTGGTGATACTCTGCAGTTTGTCTTTAGGAATAATAAAACTTTAAAACAATGCCTATGTTATAAACAATCTAGGCCCTCTAGGATACAATTTGAACATCAAGGTACTTATGTTTGTAGGTCTTGTAAGGCATGTAGATTTATTTAGTCGACTACCTCTATTATTCAACCTAGAACCTTTAAATACATCATTTTTCATTTTTATGCAGATTGTAACAGTGGTAATCTTGTTTATATGGCACAATGCATAACATGTGAAATGTTCTACAAACGGAAGACAAACCGTAACCTGAGGGAGCGTATACTGGAGCATGTTGGTGATATAAGGAATGGAAAACCTACTAATGCACTAGCTAAGCATGTGTTAGATTTTGATGACACTCACAAATTTAAGTTTTAATTCTGCAGCAACTTAATACTAACATCAGAGAAGGTGACGTCAGTAATGAAACTGAATTTTTGGAGTTGAAATGAATCCTAGATTTAGAGCAGATGTGTCTCCAGGGCTAAACAGTGCTATCTCTTTAAAACCTGCTTTAAAAAGAAGAGGTCTAAATCACTGATTTATATCACATGACTAATATTTTCATTATGATTGGCCAAATGGTTATTTTTAAATGGTTTGTTTGAATGTGTATCTTATAGTCTGAAGAAGCAAATGCATTGCGAAAGCACTTACCTATTTTTATTTGTTATTTTATTAAATTATTTATATATTTGTAAATCAACTTCAGCCTACTGGACATCTTTTTTTTGCATACTATATTACTTTTGGATTTGTCCTGGTCCTGATACGCATCTTTTTATTATTAAATAGAAAATTCACCCCGGGGATCACTCCAGTGGTTCTACTCAACAGAGGCACTGGGAACTAAGGTTGGGTGGCACGATGCCAGGGTAATCCTATGGGCTAGGCTTGTAAAAGCTCCAGGGCCATTAGCCTAGTACATACCTATGAACCTATAAAATAGTTTCTAACTAAAGTACTTGCATTATTATGATAACACTATACAATAATTAACAAACCAATGTCTTAAGGAGTAAAAAAACAGAGTGAAAAATTCAGAGTTCTGTAAGCACTCTTAAACTTAAGTAAACATTTAATATTAATCATCTCATTTAGTTCAGGGAAAATGATCTGCTTAAAGCATAAGCATTAGCACAACGTTGTGACACTGCATGATCAAGAATTAAATAGCTATTTTAAAAATGCAGAGAAATCCCAAAGAAGTCTCCAAACTCACAGCAGATTTAGCCTTGTGTATTAACTCATACTAATTACTTATTGTGTTTGTAACTCTATTTTTATTTTGTGTATTACTTATTGAAAAAGTAAACTGTCTCCTTCTGCAATTGGTTTAGTTTCATTATATTTTAATCTATCATTGTGTAGTTGATCTGGCATGAGCAAATTTAACATTAATGCATGAGTGTGTGTGTGTGTGTGTGTGTGTGTGTGTGTGTGTGTGTGTGTGTGTGTGTGTGTGTGTGTGTGTGTGTGTGTGTGTGCGTGTGTGCGTGTGTGCGTGTGTGTGTGTGTGTGTGTGTGTGTGTGTGTGTGTGTGTGTGTGTGTGTGTGAGCTGAAAACAATCTCCAGGATTTAATAAACTCTGTGTAGGCACTGTGTAGAGCCTACACAGAATGTATCCATGTACATGGCCATGATCCCCCCTTGGCAGCGCACCATGCATATTAATGATGGCGCTCTGCTGAGGGTGAGCCATGGAACATAGATATTGAATCAGTGTAGTCTGATTTTTTTTATTAAGAATGCATGTTTGTGCACCATGGTCAACAATGTCAAGCTGTGCTCACATGTAGACAGCAGACACCTGCCAGACATCAAAAATAGAAACCGGATATAATTAATAAACATAATGACATTTTATGTGTTTTAATTTTTTTTTTTATTTGGCTTTTGTGCGGTGCGACATGGAGCTCAGCTAAGCTGATTGGAGCTTATACATACTATATATGGCAGATATCTGCCAGACATCTAAAAATAGAACCCGGATGTAATTAATTAATTATTTATTGGTGTGTTTAAGCATGTTTGTGCTGCACGGAGCAGTGCTCAGCACTGATAACATGTAGCCCCGTGGTATATGTGAGGGTATACCAGATTTCTTAATATCCATGTAGTTTAATGTATAGAGTTACAGCTATATGTGTGATAGGTCCCGCATTTCAATACATGAAAGTCAGAAGTTGTCTGTATTTTTGTTGCACGCGTTATGGAAAAACTTTTAAAATATGGCTCAGCTGCACTTTGCTAAGCACTGCTCATTCATGCTAAGCACCACATAAACATGTTAACATCTGCCAATGTTTGTGATGTGCTCAGCTTTGCTAAACCCATGATTGTGCATGTTTGAGCACTGCTCAGCTCTGCTTGGCTATTTTGTGCACTGCGAAACAACATGGCACTTTTTTGATTGTTGCTCAATGACTTGAAAGGGTGGGGAAAACAGCCTGTATAAAGTGTACTAGGTGGGAATTCTGCAGAAACCCTTGGAGTCTATCATCTGTCGATATGGCTCATGGTGTTGGAGAAGGTGTGTGCTTTCAGGCACAGTGGTGGGACATTCAGGACTCCAGGGTCATGATCGGGCTCCTAGTATAAAAACATGAGGATAAGCTGCTGCAGGGTGGTTTGCAGAGCTCGGAGTGTAAGGCAGAGGCCTGGGACCAGCTGGCCAGAAAACTCACCAGTGTTACTGGTATCCCCTGAACAGGTGAGCAGTGTTGTCACTACCATGATGACCTGAAAAGGCAGAAGAGGGGAACCTTGGACACCTGGGTCCAAATAGTGAGGGCAGGGAATGTCCCACAAGTATGTAAGTACTTTTTCCTCTGTTTTACCAATATGTTCATAGTTTCATAGGTTGGTACTAGGCTATCAGCCCCAGGGCCTGTACAAGCCTAGCCATAATAATTCCCTGGCTATTTCTTTCCACAATATTTACTTCCCTGGACCCCTGTCTAGCAGGGTGACTGACATGATCCCCTGGGGTAAATTTGCTATCTCCCATCCAGTCATCAAGATTGCTCTGCTTGACATGTATGGGCAGTCTATTCCAGAGTATGGGGAGTCTCTGGGTCAGGAACCTATCCCTCCAGCATATTTTGTTCATTGTGAATACAAGGTTTAGGTCCCTGGAGCATGTGGCTGTGATGGATTGGGATTTCTTTAAGTGTAGCATGTCCAACAGCTCTGGAGTTGACATGACCTTGTATGTTAAGCAGATATTGACTCTGAGTAGACGATATGTGACAGTATAGCTGGAGTTTTTTTACTCGGTTAGCAGAGGGCATTTGGTTTAGGCCTGTGATTCTTTTAGTGAGGTTTTTCTGTGGCTTTCCAGTTGTTTCTGATGTCTTGTGAGGTACACACCAAATGGGGCATTGTACTCTATGATGGGTCTAATGAGGGATGAGTACAGTGGGACAATGACCTCCTTTTTTCGAGATGAAAAGCCCTTAGTGATAAGGTGTGCCACATAGAAGGATTTCCTGACTGTTGTGGCGATGTGGTTATCGAAGGTGAGATCACTGTCCACCTGTGTTCCTAAGTTTCTTATCACACTTTCTGTGTTTAGTGTACTGCCACCTATGTGGTAATTCATGGGTACATGTTTTTTCCCAAAAGGGATAACTATACACTTCTTGGCATTGAGCTTGAGCCCATGGCTCTGCCACGAAGTAGCCCTTTCTGTAAGGCCCTTTTGTAGAATATCCACATCACTTGGGGATTCAATAATATGTAATCTGAATGTCTCCAAAACTGGTATACATAATAGTGTGCTTCTTTTCCAACAGCTGCAGCTGAGAGGGATTGCAATGTAGAGTCTCATGCAGGCTGCGTGGCCAGGTTGCGCCATGAGTGTGTTGAGTATGGATATATTATGCCAAGTGTAGTGCAATAAGCAAGAAAGAGTAAAACCTTAACTGCAATAAAGTATATACAATAACGTCTGTAGTGCAATAAAGTTGGAATTACAGCTGTAGTGCAATAAAGTTGGAATTAGAGCTGTAGTGCAATAAATGAATAATAACAACTGTAGTTCAATAAAAACAACAAACAATACCAATAACAGCAGGGAAATGGTGTACATCCGAATTGTCTTGTCATAACCATTGCAGTGGAGCTGTATGCATTGAGTCTGTAAGGTAAGGTTGCTGCAGTCAAGTATAAAACTGTAATAGCTGTAGAATGCAAATCCAATGGCTGAATATGGTATTGCTTAACTCATAGTACTGCTCAAGACTTTCTCTAGGCCAGTACTCTCATATAATGTTCTTTCTTCCACAGACATCAGGTAATAAAGGTATATGCATGAGGAAAACCACTCCACGGCCAGATATTGTTTGTGTGAACTTCACAGATATTGCAATCCAACAACAGTAATATGTGTTCACCTGTATTGTTGAAAATGATATAAAGCTGTAGTAATATATGCAGTATGGTTGTATAGCATGCATGTGTGTTTTATTGGCACTACAGTCTAGTAAAACATGGTAAAAGTACTAGAATTCTAGAAAAAAGTCCTGTAACTTGTATTGCACAATTCATAGTATGTTTCCAGGTGGTCTCTGGGCAAGTATCTGTCACCCTGCAGTCAGCAGTGCTTCAGTAGCTCAGTCTGTTAAATTCCTTGTACACTCCACATTTTGCCACACATTGTCCTGGGTTTGAATCCAGTGCTATGTAACACTACATTTTCAGTATCAGTCAGGTAATGCTCACAGTTTCTTTCCCCCAAGAACACAAAAATGTCATGGGTGAGTCAGCCCATATTATGTGCATATATTGTCTTTAGATTTCACAGAATGTTACACTCAATAGCAAGAATATGTGCATCAGCATTGTAGATTCAAAAATAAAACTGTAATCAGTATAGCTTTATCTCTTGGTTGTCCGTACTTAGTTGCTGCAGTCAATTAATAAAGTATTTGCAGATTTCCCCTGCAGTCACAGGTAGTGGTTTCTATTCCCATGCCTGCCAGCTAAGCCATAATGGCTGTCTAGTTTAATTACTGTACACAAACATGCCTCTCAAGTGTCACAATTTCTCATAATGTAATCAGAACTGACTAATCTGTCACATGTTTATAAGATAAATTAATACCTGGAATGCAATGTGTTACCAAATCCATTTACAGAACACTCTGGTAGTTATATAAATCCACATTATGTGAAACCGTTCTGAGTAGTTCTGTACCTGCATTTGTTAGTGCTTACCCCTTATTGTCTCATACTGTCAGGTTGAGAGGTATGTATGTGCTACAACGGCTATAGTAGAATTGTAGTCACTGTAATCACAACTGTCAGTACACCTGTAGAAATATTCATGACCAGTGTTGTCAGAGATATTATCTGCAAATTCACTAATGGAATGTTTTTCTCTCTGACCCCACCCCTGTCTTAATTTATTCATTATTATAATGTATTATTATGATTTAGTATTAACGTATTTTGTTAAACTAACTATATTTTGGAAAATGTGGTTGATTATTGTTATGTTTTATTATGATTTAATATTAACATAATTTGTTTAACTATATTTTAAAAAATGTGATGGATCATTGTTATGTTTTATTATGATTCAATATTAACATATTTTAACTGTTTTGTTGACTGTATGGTTTACGTCACATTGGAATGCTGTTATGATACTGGCTGTTATGTTACATTATGTTATGTTGCACATAATGCACATTAATATGTATTTGGATTAATAAATATGATGTTCCATTCAGTTAATACTAACAATGGTTTGGTTGTTACTAACCATAGCATATTGCTTTACTTCATGTCCCACAGCATGTCGAAGTAGGTTGGTTCTGGCTGATCCCCCTACCTTGCCTCAACCAGCCGTGGCACCAGGTCTCAGTATGTCTGGGACCCAAACCAGTGGTGTTCCCTCTGCTGCTCCTGCACTACCTGCGGTGTCAGGTAGTACTGCCTCTGGGAGTGGTGGCAGAAAGACAGTTTCCAGCCATGATGAGCTTCTGGTCCTAGTATGTAGAATAGTTCACCATAGCTATGACCAACACCTACACCAGATTGAGGGCATGCTGATCAACCTGGTGGGGCAGCATCACCTTGGTGTCCAGCCTGCAGCACAGCCAGCCTTAGGGCAGTGTATGAGCAGTGCCAATGGTCCCACGGGTGAGAACATGAGTCATGCTACTGTGGTCTGGAGGCACATGGGACTCAGATTCCATAACATCCTCCCCATCAAAGGAGTTCACTTCACCCCTCAATGTGTGACACACAGCCCCTGTCTGTTGTCTTGTCTGTTGTCTGTTTTCCAATGCAAATTCACCTACCCAACTTACCTCCCACACACACATACCTATGTCACTTCCCCAACATTCCATTCTCACCTTAAAAAAAAAAAACGGGGGTATATGTCCCAAAAAAAAAATCATCCCATGCATAACTCTCCATTTTACACACATGTCCACTGGACAAATGTAATTTGATCTAATTGGCTTGATAACACAGTTATGTTGTCCTCACCCCTCTCTCTGGGGTTTGAGAATAAAAATTCATGTACAAATCTGTCAAAGTGCACAGTTGTTGCTTTACAAGTAATGAATAGCTATGGTTCTTTCCTACACCCTTCCTGCACATCCCCCCTGCCTTTCAATATGTTTTTCCCCCATTTGCCACCATTTTACCACTTTCCAAGCTCCCTTTTTTCTTTTCTTTATATTTTTTTAGTGCAGAGCTGCATAGCCTGCTGCATCACACAGCTTTGCTTAGCTCAGCTAAATAGAGCTATAATGGGCATATGTGCTTTTAACATTGTAAGTCACATGTACAAAATAAACATGTCTGCCATGTTTCGAATCTAAGCCCATCACACCTGCAGCATACTGCATTAATTTGCCAAAACATACAACTCTTAATTAAAACAGGTGGTTTAAACAAAACATAATAATTGCCACTTACAGTCATTAGGCATGTTTCAGCAGAGCTGCACTCTGTGCCACGCTGCATTGCACAAACTAGAATAAACAGTAATGGAAAAGATGGAAGTATAACTTGGATTCTGGTGCAGCAGTACACCACTAGACAGCCAACCACATCATAATGGATGTAACTGAGACCTGTGATAAGAGGTAAATGTGCTCTTTTATCAGCGATATAGATGTCACCTGCTCAGGCATGCATGGCAAAATACATGTCCAACTGGGACTCTGGTGCAGAAATACATCCATATAAAGCCACGCACATACTGATGGATATAGATTATGTTTGCCACAGCCTGTACATGTGCACATATATCTTGCAAACATAGCTGCTGTAGCAGTGACTCAGTAGCTCAGTCTGTTAAATGACTTGCATATAGTACATTTTGCCACAGACAGTCCTGGGTTCAAATCCAGTGTTGTGTTAAATTTCAATTACATTATTGTGAAGACAGCAATTAATGGATCACTAATACACTCTTTACCACACAAAGCATTGCAAATTATATAGCTGCTTTTTAGTGCATGAAGTCAATGACCTGCAAGTAGGAAAACATTTTGCATATCCGTATAGCAGTACAATATGTCGCCTAATACTCTGTTATTGAAACAGTTGCCTAACATCCGTACCTTAAACACATGCCTTAATTGGAGTGTAAAGGGTACCCTCACCCTGGCACTGCCTCTACAACAGGGCTGACACAGCTGACACAGATACACCTACAGCTTGTTGTCCTCCAAAGTGTTCACACTCTCTGCCTATGTCTACTACCTGCAGCAGCAGCAGGTGCAGCCTGTGGTGCACACAACTCTATGTAAAGGTTTCTGCTACAGACCTACCCTCTTTGATGATGTAGTCTCCTCACCCCAGTAATGTCCATCTCAACAGCTAAGAAAGGTGCCAGGTCTACATGAAAGTGTTATATATTGCACCGTGCTTGCATAACAATGGCTAATGATATTGCAATTCAGCTGCTTTGGCTGCATTTAGCATTTCAGAACCACATATTGGCTTAGAGATAATCACCTGCTGATAGGGATAGGGAGCATGTTTACAAGGCAGACAGCTGGCTATGGGGAACAATTCTGTATGAGACCTTACTCACACAGAGCATGCCTTTGTGAAACTTTACCAGACAAACAGTCCAACAGAAGAGTACTGCACTCTAGCAGGTATGCAACTGTTTTTTTGTATATAACAGGATTCAGATGGAAGGACAGAGTTAAGGGGAATAGGGATTGCAACAGTAAGCTGGTCATAGACCTGTGGTAATGACATGTCTGTGATACCCTGCAGACTTACACCTACAGGAGACATACAATACATCAGGGTGGCATAGTCTTTTGTCAGTGTGGCACACTGGTGTTGTCAGACTGTCCCTATACAGTGGTAGTTATAGCACACTGCTATTTGTTTGACACTGCATCTGTGTTGGGTGTATGATCATACAGCAGAAGTTGTCATGGCACACAGGGAACACCATGGTAATGGTACTATTTCAGTTATATCCACATACGTAGTATGTTGTCAGACTGTGGGTTATGCTATGCGTGAGCAAGCAGTGGATACTGCCAGCCATTTTTCCCTTGCTGTATTTGTACATAGTGGACGTCCATGTATCTGATCCTGTAATTTGTTCTCCTTGCATTGTCTTTCAGGAATACTGTACCACAGATGACACCCGCCCTTTTTGGATGCAGATATTGAGATAATCTTGCAAAGACTAAGGTAGCGTCATGACATCCTGTTATCTTGGGAGAGACATAATAGGGAACAGTGGGCTGCACTGTGGTCAGACCTTGTCCGTGATATTAATGCCATGAGCCAGCAGGGCAGGACATATGTGCAAGTTCAACACTAGGCAAGCAATATGATTAAAGCTGCATGTTGTCGGGTAGCGGATATAGCCAAGGATCATGCTGTCACTGCTGGAGGGCCTGCAGCAGAACAAAAACTCTCAGCCACTGATGAATTGCTGGCATACCTAGGCACATGCGACAGCTCCCAGGCATCTATCACAATGTATAGTGTGGAGGTGGGTGCCACAGTTCCCACAGCTGAGAAGTGTGCAGGTAAGCTTACTATGATCAGCATTGTAATACTATAGCAGTCATTGTGCCAGCCTGTAGATATATTTATGTGGGGGTCAGGTCTTTGTTCTTTGAGGCAGTGTAACCTCAGGTATACACTCATATGCAGATTGGGACCAATACAACAAGTAACAGAGTAGCTACTGTAAATGTGAGATGTATAGGCATATTACCTTGTTGTGCTGCAACATGCAGTGGAAATGACATTACCCCACCCTTAACTTTTCACAGGTCCCTCAGGTTTGCCCAAGGCCATGGTTCTGCCCCTGGTAAGTATGACACTTGTTTTGTTAAGGAACAATTATAGTCTAGTATGGTTAAGTGCCAGAATAATGCCCTATGTGCACTTAATTATGTGTGTAGACAGCTTAGGATGTCTGTAAATGCCAGCCTGGAAGAGGTACCTAAGATTTTGAGAGGGGGAAGTCACAGGAGTGTAGTTCAAGAAATAGATACATTTTGCCAGATACAGGTAAGAGCAGATAAGACTCCTGGTTTAAATGAGGCAAGGAATCTAAAATGCCTTTTAATATACAACAGGTTGAAGGCACATACATTAGGCAATAAAATCTGTATTTCCATATAATTGCGAAGAGACTTGCATTGGGTTTATGTGTTGTTTTTGCAATTATAGTGTCATACTGAGTAAGTAAAAGATAAATATTACTGGTCATGTTTGACTTGATTTACTTCAAGTGATGGTTGTAAAGTTCCTGAGTTGAATTTGAATTGTGTTCTGAGGTAGTGCTTTGTGGATGCTGATGGAGAAGGCAGTTGTTTAACTGCTAATGCACTTGTGGGTCTTCAATTTTAAGAATCCTGAATGCTTTACATACATAATAGTGCAGGAATGAATGTACTGCTTTTTTCATTCTTATTGCAGGTGACCATGGGGTTTGGAGTCTGTCCCCTACACAACATGATGTCAGTGACTCCTCGAACACTGATGATGATGGTTGCCACAGAGAGGCACAGGTGGGGGTGTTGGGGGCTGAATCTGTCCCAGAGGTAGACATCAGTCTTCTGCCCACATTGTCACCACACACAGTCTATATGCCCACACATACCCCATCACAGAGACCACAGATATTGGGCAGTCAGAGGGTGGAGATATTGAACAAGAAAGTGCGGTAAGTATGGCTCCAGTGAGTGTAGACACTGGCCATAGCCAGCAAGCTGGCAAGGTTCCACACAAGTGAATTGACAGGGGTGCTTGTAGGAAGCCTGCTGTCTGTCTATCACCTGTTTCAGGTGTCACATCATGGGTCACCCAATACATGTTTTGGGCTGTCATAGAGGCACAGGCACATTCTGAATGAAACACCAGGCATATGCTTAGTGTTATGGATGCTGCACAATCTGACATCTTTCACAGCTCCCACCATATTGAGGAAACCCTAGATCAGTTTACTGATGCAGTGGACAGATAATGGGCTGAGACAGTGTCTGTCTTGGGCCACACATTGTCTGTGCTGGAACGTGTGGTTGAAGTTGAGCATCGGACCCATGGACATAGGTCAGCAACACCATCTGCTGTGAGGCCGCGTGGCTGTGCACACTCACACTCCCATAATGGGAGTAAATCCAGTGCTACTGAGGGGATTGTACTGTCCATGCCATGATGTGGCAGGCCATGGGCTCATGGTTCTGGGCAGTCCATTGTGGGACATGGTCCCAGCAGACAAGGGTCACTGTCAGGTACTAGCACCACTTCTGACCTTGGGCATGGAGGTGCCAGTGCAACTTCTGGCAGAGCCAGTTCCAATGTTCAGGGCCAGAGACAGTGAACTGTCAGCTCTACCAAGTACAGTCCAAAGATGTCCAACATACACACATGTAGGGATAGCACTAACCTTGACTGTGTACATGCACACACTCACACACCACTGTCAAATGCAGGTCACCTACAGACATACAGAGCACATCTCCATGGTCCATCTTACATGCTCCCCCTGAC
Organism: Protopterus annectens; assembly: GCF_019279795.1. NCBI lineage: Eukaryota > Metazoa > Chordata > Ceratodontiformes > Protopteridae > Protopterus > Protopterus annectens. The sequence continues at coordinate 1,425,556,379 of NC_056726.1, forward strand.
TCACACACATGCTGTTTTCCATTTGGGCCAGCCGAGGCCTCCTGCATCCCCACACAACACCCTGTGCAAGTGATGAAACCTGGACCACATCCCTGTCATCCTTGACATTGATGCATGGAAAATAAGCTATGGGTCTGATGCACAGGGTTACTATATTTAATTAACAAGTGCTTGTGTAATGCAGTGTTGGTTTATCATGCCACTTGTAGTGGTTAATAAGAGATACTGTATACTGGCATTCGTCAGGTGTACTCTACATACAGTTGTCTACCTTATGTGGTCCTTATGTTGTATGTTGTTGAATTGGCTGTATAGTTACATAATTACAGGTGTGTCATGGGCCTGTTTATGTTTCTTTTACAGGACTCTGTTGGGATAACCTGTGGATACACAGCAGAAATAAAGCAGCACAGGATGGCATGTCAGCACACTTATATGTCATCAGCAAGGTACAGAACTATAACTGAATGGCTCCCTAGGTTCATATATGCATAACAGGATAACAAGGACAATGTTAGTATTCAGCATAGTCATGCATCCCTAATCTGTGAGAAAGTCTGCTACCATTCATAAGTGCCACAAGGGTTTTTATGGAGATGAGGCATCTACATATATCCTGTGCCAGTACTAACAGTTGCCCGGCAACAGGTATGACTGTTGTGTACTACATCCCATTGTGTAACCTGCACATGATGTGTGTCACAGCAGATGTGTGTGTGACATGCATGGGGGCCTGTTTCATGTAAGGTGTACTGTCTGTGTTACATGCCTGTCTCACCAGCATGTACTATGCATACCACACTGATGTTGTTGGTGTGCAGCACAGATGACACATGTGTTAGTCCTGTCATGGATACACTGGAGGTACACAGTGGGAAAATACACCTCCCTTTATGGAGCCATGCACATCCCCTCCAAAGCATTTCGGAGACAGACTACAAATGTACAGTCCTGACATAGACTCCATAGGACATGTTTTCTACAATGCATATTGGTGTACCTTGGAACGTGTGAGGCTGCCACAGTTGTACAATATTCTTGTGTAATGACATGGAAAGTGTGCCATTGCACACAGTCATAGCTGTGATGACTGCCACATTCAGTATACCAGTGCCAGTCTGGGATGTACATCCAAAACCTGTCAGTATTGATTGTACAACAATGAACGCATCCACATTTTTCTGACCAGTGACAATCGAAGGATATAGTACTCTCTCTGTACAATCCATATGTCCCATGGTTCCATAACATGTTGTAAAATGCTCTAACAGGCTCACACAAATACGTGGCTATATTAAGGCTAGCACCACTTCCAAACAGTGCGTACAGGAAACACCATGGCACACAAGTAGTGCAGGTTGGCTGTATGTAAGTATGCACACTTACTTATGTAATGGTACATAGTACAGATCACAGTACGTGGTGCATGCAATACACCTCATGACTGCTAGTACCATCATTTTAGGACATATTATGCTTGATGACATATGCAGGCCTTGTTGTGGTCAGTTCTTTGAACCCACAGGGTCAGAGTTGCTGGCGCCATGTCAGACTCAAAGCCTGTCAGACTCAAAGCCTGTCACAAGTGGTGTACCACAGGGCTCAGTCCTGGGCCCACTCTTGTTTAGCATCTACTTTTCCGAAGTACAAGCAAACACAGGAGGGTTATGGCTGACAAAGTTTGCAGATGACTGCAAACTGGGCGCCATAGTGGAAAACACATCTGACACAGATATCCTTCAGAAGGGTCTCACAGAAACGGATAACTGGTGCCAGAGCCATGGCCTAAAGTTAAATGCCAAAAAATGCATAGTCATACCCTTCGGGAAAACAAGGTTACCCCTAGCTACCAAATAGGTGGCAATCCACTGAGCATAGAAGAAGTTATCAGGGACCTGGGGACCCAGGTTGATAGTAGTCTGTCATTCGACACCCATGTAGCTAAAGTAGTTAGGAAGACCTTCTACATTGCCCACCTTATCATGAAGGGATTCTCATCTAGATCAAGGGAGGTCATAGTCTCCCATACTCATCACTCATCAGACCAATGATTGAGTACAATGCCCCATTCGAATGTATCTGACCCGACACTTGCAGCAGCTGGAGAGGCCACAAAAGTTCCTCACCAAAAGGATAAAGGGTCTCAAACATCTGTCCTATGCTGCCCGACTGAAAGAACTCCAGCTCTATTCAGTCGCCACGCATTGCTCAGAGGTGACCTTTGCCTAACATACAAGGCCATGTCAAACCCAGATTTGATGAATATGCTTCACCTCAAAAATCTAGATCCAGAGCCACAAGGGCGGAGACTTAAACCTCGACGGCTATTAATAGGACGCTGGAGGATAGATTCATCACCCAAAGACTCCTATGCTGTGGAATAAAATCCCATATGTGAGGCAGAGCACTCGCTGGCCTTGTTCAAGAGAAATCTTGACCAATGGATGGGAGATCGCAGATATACCCCAGGGATTACCTCAGTGTCACTGCTCAACAGAGGCACAGCAAAATAATGGGTATAGTTCCCCATACTAAAGGGGTGGCGTCCCCACAAAAACTATGGGCTAGGCTTGTAAATGCCCTCGGGCAGATAGCCTAGTATGAACCTATGAACCTATGAACCTATAAGGCTACATCACCCACTACAAATAAAACACTGCAAAACCCTACATATGTCTAGGCTACTAAGGTTATGCCATATAGATATATACAGATATGGATCAAGTGGGCTGGAGTGAGATTATAACCCCCTCATCTTGTCTTAAACACTGCAGATCATGGTACTTATTGCATGTGCCATGACTTACATCTGATGTTACACTGTCAGCTGGTAGTCTTAAGGTGGCTGACATCATCAGGCCTTGTAGAAGTGAGCAGTATATAATCCATTGCAGGTGGAATAGGCCATAAGGACATGTCTGCTCATTTGCAGGGAGATACACACACTGACACAATCATGCACTATGTGGGCTGCAGTGAGAATGAGATTAGAACCCTTATCTATCTAGTCTTATACACTATAGATCATGGCACTTATCACATGCATCATGACTTACATCTGACATTAGATTGTGGAAGCTAGCAGCAAGTTACAGGGTCAAAAATGTATAACCATTGTAGGTGGATAGCCCATGAGGGCATGTCTGTTCATTTGTAGGAAGATACACACACACACACACACACACACACACACACACACACACACACACACACACACACACACATACATGCACACACACACACGCACACACACACACACACACACACACACACACACACACACACACACACACACACACACACACACACACACACTGACACAATCATGCACCAATTGGGATGGAGTGAGATTAGAACTCCTCTCTATCTAGTCTTACACACTATAGATCACAGTATTTATCACATGCACCACAAGTTAAGTCTGTTGTATGTATAATTGCAGGCACAGTACTTGTGCATTACACAAACTAGGCCTGTGTTGACCAGCATCTGTGACCTGAAGTGTGATATTGCTTCATATTGTTATCTGCATCTAGTATCCTAGCAGTGGTATAACTGTAAATATCCTAGTTATGTGTGTACAGTTCACAGTACGGCCATATGTGGCTGCTTGCAGTTACATAGGCATACCTGTGGGCAGGGACAAGTTACCCTGTCCATACATGCATTGACAACATTATACATTACAGCACCTGCTCACCCATGTCTGTCTATGTGGTGATATCCAGCAGGCACAGCTGACTGTGGGCAAGTGGAATTTGCATTGTTGCGTCCTTAGCTTGGATCCTTTGAGCACCAATATCACTGTGTGATAGTGGAGATTTACTGACCATTATTAGGATATGTTGGAGAATACTGACATCCAAACACATATTTCATTACAAAGATATCCATCTGGAGTATTTCTCCCCGAGACTGTGCTGAAAAATGGCTTTGTTCCAAGTCAGACTTTCCCGTTAAACAAATGTTAAATAAATAAATAAATAAAATAACAAAGCTGTATATATATATATATATATATATATATATATATATATATATATATATACACACACACATATATATATATATATATATATATATATATATATATATATATATATATATATAACTGTAGCTGCGTGTGTGTATGATATGTATATGTGTTATTTAGATATATGGGGGGTGTATATATCATTTTAATATACTTAGCTATATATATATCAGTACATATCTATTTGTCACTACATAGTGATAGCTATACTATGCATGTGAGAGAGTGATAGTGACAGATGGATATGTATATGTATATCTGTCTGTATAGACATCTATACATAACAGGTCATTTTTATGAAGGGGCAACAGGATTGCGCTCATTTTACCTAAGTGTATGAGCATGCCTAGTGGGACTGTCAGTGCTAATAAGGTGACTCCAATCCATATCTACCTGTACTCCAGTCTGGGAATTTGTATGTTACAGACATTAACATCCGCCCCTGTTTCTGCAGTACTGCACTTTACTAACACTGTCAACAGCAATCCCCAGCTGTGTGCTGTACTTAATCTGCGATTGCAGTTGGTAATGTTACACTACCAACAGACTGACAGTCTGCATACCTCTCAACTGTTCTGATTTCCTCATACATTTGTGGTCTTCTGGTGAAGTATTGAATATTGGCATCACTACATTATACTACTTACAGATAAACATTTGTGTTTCAGACATTATACCCTTCAGAACACATGTAATAATGCAATACCTTTACTTCCAGTGACTTTCTAGGTTTATGGGGACAATATTTGAAATCTGACCCTATGTTTGGGCCTCTGTCCACCCAGTCTTACTGGCTTTGTCCAGATTTCTTGCAGTCAGAGGTATGGCAGTCTGTGAAAACACCAACATAGTATTACCGCGCATGCAAAAGATGTGAGTAATTCCAGATTAAAACCATTAACACCATCACCCATGCTAGCTTTCCTATTCCACTGAGCTACTCAGGTCAACAGACAGAGTGGAGTCATTCATCACACAATCAACAGCATAAATATGTCCATTGTTATCCTGCGTGAGGAGAGACATATAATGGTGTGAGCAATAGTTATGTTACAGCCCTGAAATTGCCCGGTCTACTGATATACCATAGGTGATTTTCTATTAAAGCAGTTGTATGTGTACACTGCAGTGGTTGGGGTGCATGATCTGCTGTGATATACAGTAGTCCAAATATCATGTGAGCCCACTGATTAACATCTCCCTTGACTGCTGTAGTGAATATTCCAATCATGATGCCTAGTGACTATTAAGGAACACATACCATTAGAATGGGTATCTGTAGTCCCATGTGGATGGTACATCTGTCCAATTATCCCACTATCTTTTCCTGCATAACTGCATTGGATCCATACATATGCTATATTATAGTAATCCTTACAATTGCTGTGTAGCTTAGAGACTTACCTTGAGAATGCAGCAGCTGGGAGACCTGTAGTTGAGGGCTGACTCTGTTTGATGCAAGCAGTACACAACCAATACATGGATAGGTACAGGTTGTGTGGGTTGTCTGGCATCAGCTATTTTAATATATCTATGTGTGTAGGAGTAAGGTGTCAGTTCCTATGGCCCTAGGTTGTCAGTGAATGTGCTATGCATTGTCTCTTAGCCAATGTCAGGGAATAATGAGCATGCCTACATCTGCCTACAGGGACATCATCAGGGGGGCTCCCCCATCCGAGTCCTCTTGAGAGTGTGGCTGCGGTGACCGAGGCATGGGTAGGGGACTCTGCATCCCTTCCCTTGCTGATCCTGCTGCAGCTGTTTCCGCAGGATCATATGTTGTAGCATGGCAAATACTGCAAACATATGTGCACATGTGGCTGGAGGGTACTGAAGGGCTTCTCCAGAAATATCAAGGCACCAAAAATGTGAATTCAGTAGCCCAAACACATGCTCTGTGATGTTCCTTGTTTGTGCATGTGCCTCATTAAAGCATTCTTCGGTGGGTGGGTGTGCATTTCAGATGGGTGTCATCATTTATGTTTCCAGGGCATAGCAAGCATCCCCCAGTAAATGGCCATGTGGGATGTCCCCCTAGCAGACATCTGGTACAGCTGTGATGCATGCCAGATATGGGAGCCATGATAATTGCCAGGGCTGCCAGAATACACATTCATGACAATGCCCTGGGCATTGCACATGACCTGGCAGTTGATGGAGTGGTACCCCTTGTGGTTATCATAGATTCTACCCTGCTCACCAGGTGGTGCCTTGATGTGTACATGAGTGCAATCTATGGCACCCAGTACCTCAGGATAGTGTGGTACACAGTAGAAGTGTTGCACATTGCTGGCCTTGCTTCAGGGATGAGGGGAAAATAAATGTGCTCACTGGCATGTGGCAGCATGGCATCCAGGAAGTGGTGGACTACCCTGAAAGCTGATGCTTGTGAAACCCCCCATCATGTCCCCAGTTGGTTTTTGGAAGATACTTTTGGTATATTATCCTAAGGGCTACACATACCTTTGTTTCCACTGGGATGGGTTCCCCCCTGTTGTCTCTGGGTCTGAGCTGAGGGCAACAGAGCTCAGTGAGTTCTTGTAGTATGTCCCTGTCCACCCTGTAGCACTATACAATCTCCAGTTCATGTAGCTTCTGGAAGGTTACCCTGGGCCAGAGCACTCTTCTCCTTCTCTGCCTAGGCCTATTGTCAGCAGCACCAGCATCAGCATTGACTTTAGTATCTAGCACAGCTATTTAATTCTTGATCATACAGTGCGACAAAGTTGTGCTAATGCTTATGCACTTTCCTTATATAAATACCATGTTTTTTTGTTCTTTGATTAAAAAAGTTTATGTGGGGATTTCAGTTTTTTTAATACCTTTATTAAATAATCACTTAAAACATAGGCGCGCATACATTAATAATAAAAAAAAAAAAAAAACCTTACTAACATTTTTTTTTTCTTTTACACACATTATCCAGTTTTCTTTCTTTATAACAGTTGTCTTTTGGTCTAGCATTACATAGTAAATTGCTCAGTTCCTGCCTTCTCTTAAACCTCACTCCTTCTTCTGGAAATTATTTTGCATGTATTGTTGTTATAAATTCCATTTATTTCTATGTAATGTGCTCCTTCATTTTTTCTAAAGAGCTCTCTTCTGGTTCTTCTATTTTTTTATAGTATTCAATACCTGAGATACAGTTGGTTTAGATTTTGGTTTCTGTTTTCTAGCAATTGCTTTTATGGCAACCAACAGAATTAAACTTAATAAGGCCGTATTATGTCACAGAACAGAGTACTCTACAGGGATTTTTTAAAATCTGCCAGCTAATTACACTCGTCTCAAAAACATGTTCCCAGTTAGTTCTTTCTTCTCTGATGCACCTCCATCATTTGCTATCTCCCTTAAGAAAAATTTGTTGAAGTCTGATTGGGGTATAAAAATACATATGCAAACACCTCCAAGCAAAAATCCTAAACCTTCTACACGTTGTTGCATACTTGTGAGCCATGCATATGTCCTCCAGTTGTTCCTTTGTAAATTGCTTTTCCAGTTTATCTTCCCAATCATTTTAACCACCTCTGATTGATTCTTATAGCTATCATGCAATATTTAATATACCCTATTAATTGCAGACAGATTCTGTTTCTCAGTTCATCAAAAATAAATCTCCCAGAGCAGGTCTTTTACGTAGGACTCCCCTATCCCTTTCTCTTTATCTATACTCTGATACCAATCCCTGATAGGAAAGGCAGCCTCAAACCTGCAGTCCAAACTTCTTCTTGACATCTTCACTCTAATACATTTTCCTCTTTACTTATTTGTTCCCACTACCTTGGTAGCTTTTACAGTTTTCTTCAGTAAACTCCTTCCACCTCTTGCCTATTTTCTGTACCCCTAATTACAGCCATCCTTATTGGCAAAATGTTCCTTTTCTGTTCCAGTGTTGGCTTAGTTGTTAGAATACTTTCTGCAACTTTGAATTTAATATCCTGTATGGTGGATTTTATTCTCCTTAATGATAAGTATCCAAAATTTCAGTCTCACCTTATCTCTTAAACTGAACCCCCCCCCCATCACAATGCAAAGATGTGTCTGGAGCATTTCTCCCCAGGTCTCCGCTGAAAATAGGCTGTCCCAGTCGGACTTTACCGGGCAACAAATGTTAAATAAATAAATGAATAAATCCCTTCACAGTTTGAATTATAACCTTCTTCTGTATAGCTCTAAAATAGCCCTTCAAATCAGGTAACCCTAAACCACTATGTTCTTTTGGGAGTATCAACATACCCTACTTAACTCCTGCCATCTTTTCTTACTGGATAAATTCCTTTTACTCTTTATGAATTATTGTCTACAACGTCTTTTCTGGTTGATAAAAATTATGTCTGACCAGTATTATAAAACTTATTTCTTACTTCATGACATATCATATTCCTATTCTTTATTTAATTGTAAACATCTGTATTTCTCTCCATATGACACATTTCCTTAACACAACATTGGAATAATCCAGCAATACTTCATTTTTAAAAACATTCCAGCCCGAACAGGGAGATATAATAAGCCACACTTAGCCTAGTTAGGTATTCATGTTTGTTGCACTCATCCACCCATTACTTGTAACTACAGCAATCAGTTTATTATACAGAGCATGACAAATTAATGAGGATTTAATAAGACTAAAACATGATACAGATGTTTGTATACCTCTCACAAAACATATTGATGGTATTCTTCTCTGCATCTATATCGATCTCTCTGTGTTCACCACTTTCTCTTCCATATGTTTTCAGTGTGCTTCAATAATGTTATTTTAATGCTGTGAAGTAATAAATCCTTTGTGATGTGATGAGCTAATGCTGAAATTTGTAGAAAGATTTTTGAATAATTTTAAATGGTTCTAATCCAGCTATTAGCTAAGTCTTACTGAGAGTACACTGTTTTATGTATACCTGTTGGCTAAATATTGTTATGAGCCACCATCATCCATTTTCTGTTATAATCTTATTTTTACCTACCTCCACCTCACCCTGTCAATGTATTTTCTCCCTTCTGTATCATTAATCTTACACCTCTGCATTTACGCAATGCCTGGCGCCAGGCAACATATGCAAAGAAGGCTAAAGGAAAGTGCACAGCTTATGGTAATACAATGAAACAGACAGTAGATCTGATTAGAGAAAAGTAGAGACTGAGTCTTGTCACTTAAAGCCTGAGATTTATATAATTTATATGTACTTATCTTACTTCTCCAGTTCAGATTTCAAATAGAAACAAACATATATGGGGGAATATGACTGTATTTTAAGATTGAAAAAGGCTGTTATCTAGAGAGACCTTAAAAGGGACTACTGTATTGTTGAAAATATGTGCTAGACAATTTTGGAGAGGAAAAATGTCTTTGATGAAGATTTTCCACTGTGTGTCAAAGCACAACGGAAGGGATGGTGATCAATTTTATGAAAACATAACCCTGTACTATCTTGGAATAATATTATGGTTAGTCCGCATGAAAAATTCCAAAAATTCATAATCAGCCACTACATCTGCAGAACAAACCTCCCAAAGTTCTGTCTCCAAAATTATGAGATAAAAATAGTAATTTCATAAAATTGGCAACATTTTGTAAGATGTAGATGGTTGCTGGCTGTATTGCTTAAATAAATTAAGGCCAGTATTCAAAGTCACTTGCACAAATGTGATTGAAGTATTCCTGGTGCTACAAATGACTTGAAAAATAATGAGATGCAAATGAGAAATGTTATAAAGTGTAGTATGCTAATGAGGCAGTTTTACAATTCATCGTCCAACAACCGTGCCTCCATTGCTACATGCAGTGATTTGCCTTTGATATTGGAGTTGTAGTCCCAAAGTTCTTTGCCCAAGTATGCACAAGCACTTCCATGTCACACAAATGAATTATTTCCCACAGCTACCCCTTAATTAGTTTACATTATATATGCAAATGCTCTAAAATGACATAATAAATTATTTTGTCCAGCAGTCATTTTAGCAGTCTGACCATGTATGCACAAGCACTTTCCTGACACACAAATGAATTATTCCCCCAGTGATCCTTTCAGTAACATTTTCTATTATGGACAAGCACCAAAATAAAACATTCACCCAAGCGACCCCTTCTGTAATATGTCCAGGTATGCACAAGCACTGAAAAACATTCACCCAAGTGACACCTTAAGTACTATGTCCAGGTATGCACAAGCACAAAAATGAAGCATTCACCCAGGTGACCCCTTCAGTAATATGTCCAGGTGTGCAGAAGCACCATATAAGCTCCCTTCACTTCTCTGTATTTTCCATGAAAACTGCTGCCTTCAGGTGTAAATTCAGGGTTATTTACACACGTTCTATGGAACTGACTTCATTATAGGTTCATGTCTATGAATCAAACTTATATGCGTACATGTAATGCCCCTAAACTAAGTAGTAGCTGTCCCCCTATTGGTTATGTGCTAATCATGTTACAATTTTGCAATAGAGGGGTGTGTTCACAAAAAGTCCTCTGCATTTCAATAGCCATCCTAAAAGTCCAGGATTTGCATAACCACATAGCACTGCTCTTCATGGAACACTGCTACAAAAATGCAACGGCCCTGACTATGAATACTGCCCTAATTCATTATCCACTTAATTTAATTCAGGATTACAGCAGAGCCAGCCCCTACCCTGACATAATACAGAGAAAGTAGACATGCACACATACACACGTATCCATGCACATACTGACACATACATACACATTCATCTATGGCTTGGTTTTGGGATCTAAGAGGAAATAGTTATTACTTACCAAGATCTACATACTTAGATGTAAGGTTCATGATTTCTGTCTATGCTTTTCTGAAAAAAAAGTTTATATTGTTCACTACAATCAAGGGCTGAATAAGGTATATTATTCACTACAATCAAAGGCTGAAAAAGGTTTGAGTAAAGCAACAGAAGTTATGTCTTAAGATACTGGATACTATTCATAGTCATTGCAGTTAAGTATAGTGGGATTTTGTGCTGGTTGTGCATAAGAGCAGCTCAGCATCAAGCTGTATGCAGGAGACGCAGTTACAGGTAGCAAATTGTGTATGTTTTTGTATGTTTAGGAAGAACTTATGCAAAAGAGGAAGCAATTACATCATGTAATTTACATGGAAATGAGATTTGATTGAAAATTTTACTGACTGTCTTATGTAAATAAGGCAGCTTTCCCACTTCTCTGTGATTCATATCTGTTTTTTTTATATGCAGCAGCAGTATATGGGGAAGCATTATAAAAGGGAAGCTCACACCTACTTTGCAATCTGAGAAGATGCTGTCACTGCTAGTTTGGCTGTTTCCCACTGTGAGCTGTTTGTCTCTGCTGTGTATTAGCTGCACTGTATGGTATGAAGGGAGTGGTATCAGAACAGGAATAGCTACCATTTCATCATCTGCCAGGTAGTGTGTGATGCATGGTGGTGCATCACTAATGTGTCAGCTTAGCATCGTGGCAACAATTATGATTCTCACATTTGGCACCCATGTTCATTGCACTGCCTCTTCCGGTGTGGTAGGTCACCTTGTTGGTAAGGGCAGACTTTTGCTACTCTTCTGTACAGGCATATTTTGGAAAATGTATTGATTATTAGTAGATCCTCCTTTACTTTTATGTGTGCAAGGCAAAGAAAGAAAGATAAAGAAAGTAGCTAGACACTCTTCAAAAGGGATGCTAGCAATGTCCTGCTCACCAGTCCACAGGACATCAATAGCAGATGGAAGCGGTACTTCCAGCAGCTTCTGAATGAAGAAAACCCACAGAGCCTGTAATGCACCAGGCACAGAATACGATGAGGGAAGATGAGGCACCTACCACAGAAGAAGAAGTAAGAACAGCTCTAAAGAAAATGAAGTCAGGGAAAATAGCTGGCTCAGATGAGGTCACAGCAGATAAGATCCAAATGATGGGAGAGATAAGGGCTAAATGGCTCCTGAGGTTATTCACAGCAGCATGGAGAGAAAGGCATATTCCAGATAACAGAAGAACAAGCATACTAGTTCCAGTATACAAGAACAAAGGTGACACCCACAACTGTGGGCAGTACAGACGTATCAGACTCCTGTTACTTGCATGTTCTGGAGATGATGACTGATAAATGAATATATAGAGTAGTAGAAAGTAAGATGGAAAGTGAGCAGTTTAGATTCAGATCAGGATGAAGCACAAATGTTTACAGTGAGACAGGTAATTGAGAAGAAGCTAGACATGAGGAAAGAGTCCAACTGGACATTCCCAGACCTAGAGAAAGCATATGACAAGGTCCCAAGAAAGCGGATTTGGGCAGTCCTGTGGTAGCTCGCAGTCCCAAAAACCTTGGTAGAATTTAGTGCAGGCTATGTACAAGGAGCCAATCACTCAAGTGTAAACAGTGTTCAGTCTCACAGAGGGGCTCCAAATAGGAGTGAGTGGGCACCAGGGTTCAGATCTGAGCTCACTGATGTTAATGCTGCTAATGGACTACATTGTCAAACAGGTCAGAGGGGGCATATCAACAAAATTGTTGTATGCAGATGATATGACATTACAGGTAGACTCTGAGCAAAACCTTCAGCAAAGTTTATGGGAATCGAATGCAAAGCTGAAGGCATATGGGATGAAAATGAGTACAGATAGACAGCTGTAATGGTAGCAAATGGTGGAGTTAAGAAGAAGATGAGAATTGAGATACAAGGAAAAATAGTGGAACAGGTTAACAGCTTCAAGTGTCTGGTAGGGATGGTGGAGGAGTAGGGAAATATGAACGAGGAGGTCAAACCGAAAATCCGAGGGGCTACAGATAACTGGCATAGAGTGTCAATTGTAGTGTATGACAGAAGAATGCAAAAGAAGCTGACAATTAAGGTGCACAAAAACAGTGGTGTGACCAGCACTACTGTCAGCTTTAGAAATATGGGCAGTAAAGACAGAGCAGTATAGGAAGCTAGAGATGAGAGAGCTGAAGTGCCTGAGACAGGGGGTAGGATGAAGCAATAGGAACATCAGAGCAGAACCCAAAGTAGCTCCAATTGCAGAAAAGGTAAAAGAGAACGGATTATGGTGGTTTGGGCACATGTCCAGAAAAGAAGAAGACAATCTAGTGAAGAAGATTTGGACACACAGGAAGAAGGCAAGAAGAAACAAGAGCATCCAGCAAAGAGGTGGATGCATTGTGTGAGAAGAAAACTGTGACAGTTGGGCATGAGTGTTGAAGAAGGCAGAAGAGCTGCACTGAACAGAGAGACAAAGACAGTTGTCATGACACCCCGACCCCATGTAGAAAATGGGAAAAAGGAGGAGGAGGATGATGATGATGATGGCAAAAAGATTGCTCACATCACTACAGGTTGGTAATTTACATTTTCTATGGAAAGTGTCACAATTATTTAAATGCTTTATTACACAGTGTATTGTGGTCAGTGGTTGCATAGCTCCACTTTCATGCTTAAATGTTAAGTGTTAACTGTATGCTTAATGCGAAAGGGATTAAAATGTTGAAATTACCCAGATTTCGATATGTTGTTCATATGAACTTCAGAAGTCATTTCTAGTTTTACCAGTGGTGGTGCAGCACTGCCATTTATGTGGAAGAAGTTATCGCTGGATGGCAAGTAGTAATTCCAGAGATGGTGTTGCATTTTGTGTAGGTGCAGTTCTCCCCCTCACAGAGTACAGCACAATATAATGACTGCTCAGATATCAGAAAGGAAAATTCTAGTTTACTTTTTTGTGTGTTGTTGCCTCCTTATCATGTTTTTCAGGTATAACAATGATGACCTTGCTCTGGAAAGTGACTACTATGTGAGTACCTGCTTTTTGCCATTCTTAACATTGATAACACATCACCTATGTCTGCTCTTGGCTATTCTGTGTGGTGCATGGCAAAGTGAGACTCTAGATGAAATTGCTATACTGTTTCTCAAACATACTGGCTGTTTAGAAAGTTGCATACAATAATAATCATCAGTACTGTGCTGAGGTTTAAGTGACAGCAATGCTAGTTTTACTGGCTGGATTAGAAAGAAAAGTGTTATAATACATAAATTGTGCCATTGTTAAACTTCCCCCTGCACTGATATTACCATTGTATTAAACTGTGAACAAAGAACTCTTTCTTCACTGCTCTCCAGATGTAGTGAAGCGTTGTGCATGGACTGTTTGAGTACTGCCTTGACTCGATTGAAGTCTGTAATGTCAATTACATATCTAAGGTGTCAAACAAAATGAGCCCTAAGGAGCAGATTGATGGTGGTCCTATTGATGGTGAACAAGTGCTGAAGTGGTGTAATAGTGTGATCCACTGGAGGTGGGTGAACCTCTAGACATTGATCTGACAATGCTGTATTACCTAGAGCTCAAATGGAATTTTCTAGCATGTGTTGTTGAAGGTTGATGAGGCCAGCCTGCCTGATTTTAGATTTTCTCTCACATAATCAGGGCAGGACTTTCTTTGGAGACATTTGGGGTGTGACTTACTCATCTCCCATATGTGCAAACAGTCCCCCATCCACATGCAGCTGTGTTTCCAATGTTAGTATGACAAGTCTTTACTAGCTTTCACATGTAGTTTATCATGGATGCTGAATGTGTCACCATACTGCATATGAGGATCTTCATTGCATTGTCTTGGGCCTTCACCATTCCATATACTGGTGGAGTTCCTCATGTATATCCTGTAATACTCTAACCATCTCTCTCTGACTCTCAGTGGCCTGGCTTGCACATGATTTATGTCATGACACATCTGGTGCTGGGCAGACAAGGTCTTGTGTATCTCAGTGGGCAACTGAAATATGCCTCCGTCTGGCACCCTTTTGATTTCATAATAAAACTTGCAGACATATGCTAACTGTACTCTGTCTACCATTTCAACTTGTGCTGCAGTTGTTAAATGCATAGTTATGATTTACTCATGTTAGGGAATCATACTGATTAGATTAATGCACATTTAAGTGTATTTACTTAGTTAGTTAGTTAATTAACTATTTGTTTACCAGGTAACTGGCCTGGTATACTGATCCTTTTCAGCCCACATCTATACTCTGAGAGTGTAAATACATCAATTTACAAGAGTGCAAATAAAACATATAAATTAGAATACAGATGGCATGAAAACAAATACTTAGCTACAACTAATATCCGATTGGTATGTATATGTGTAGTGCATCTACAAATGAATAACTAGAGCAAAATATACATTTGGTACATGCCTATAGGAGTGCAATGTAGAAAAATGAAATGCAGTTAAAAAAACTTTATAATGTCTGATTATTTGCAATGGCAGCAGGCATTAACAAGTGTCACAGTAGCAGCTGCAAGTAAATTCTGTAATGAAGTGATTTTGTTTATTTGTTTGTCTTTGAAAGTTTTAACAACGTCTTGGTTTTTGATTCTGGTAGGTAAGTGGTTCCAGGCTACAGGTCCCAGTCATGAGAAAATTCTCCTCCTACTGAAGTTTTGATTTGTTGGCATGAAAAGCAGAAATGGTTTTCATCTATGCTACAGAGATCATATGAGTAATCTTAAAATGGTATTTTGACTTTCAGTGGATGGTAATAGCATTGCATAAGACCTTGAAAATTAGACTGTTTAGGAGAAAGATAGCCCTATTAGCATCAGATAGCCAAATAGCATTTTCAGTCAACATATAATGATGGAGTGAGGGGTCTGCCAGTAAAATGAATCTTTAAATTTTATTCTCTGCTGTTTCAACTGAATGAGTATTATATGTAGAACGGAGAACAAAAAAATGGGTGTCCATATTTTAATTTGGGTAATTAAACATTCTTGGCAATGGCTAAGTGGGCCTTAGGAAATATGTGAGAGATTTTGAAACTAGACTCATTTGTCTGACTTTACTGGTTATATGTGTGCTGTGAATGTGAGAGCTGGATCAAAGATAAGGCCCAAATATTTTTGCTCCAAAACATTAGGGATATTATTGCCTTTGTGATCATTATTTGTCGCTGCTTATCTTTCCTCAAAATATTGACAGTAAAGTTATTACCAGGAAACCCTTAAGACATACATCACAAACTATAAATTTTTCATTAATTTTCTTCATTAATAATACTACTTACCACTTTTTTAACAACCATCATTTCTTTTATCTCTCTTCCTTCCACATCATAAATCCCACGATCCAGATATTGTTTTATAATCTAGCATATTGTCTTTTGCATAATTTACATCAATATTTTATAATTTACATTACTTTATTTAGTTATTTATTTATTTGACATTTGTTAACTGGGTTAGTCCAACTGGGCTATAAACCCATTTTCAGTGGAGAGACCCGAGGAGAAAAGCTCCAAATACAGACAAAATTACCATATAAATGTTACATGCACATACAGAGAATTAGAATACATAAGTTCTAGAAATATAGAAGTATAGCACAATGACATGATAACAAGTAATAACTTTTTTAATCACATTGATAATGTATTCAATTGGATTTGCCAAGAGAGTGAAAAAGATATCACAGAGAGGAGAGGAAGTTATAGATGAGCAAACAGTATGTGCAGATGTATATGTGGTGGGGAAATAAAGCCTAGTTTATTGTCAGAGTATGACTAAGATTGAAGGGATAAAAGTTAGGAGGTTTTGCAGATGGAACTCAGTGTGGAAGGAGTGAAAAAAAATATAATAGTGTAGTGGGTTAGGTAGGGGCCTGACAGGGACAAGTCTTAAGAGTTAAGAAGGTGAAGTTTTAGTTCTTTTTTGAAGTGTTTAGGGTGGGAAGTAGTTATTATGTGAAGAAGAAGTTTGTTCTAAGCTTTGGCTATGGTGGATTTGTATAGTAATTTACCGACAGTTTTGTTGGGTTGATAGATATCCAGGAGTAATTGGTTGAAGATGTAGAAAGTACGTATAGGGGTGTAAGAGGATACCAGGGAGGAGAGGGCTGGGTAGGTAGATAGTTTGTATATTCTCAAGTGTGTGATTTGTAACTGTGATAGTAGGAGTTGTTGAGGGAATTCAAGCCATTGGAGAGAGTTGAGTGCAAGACAGTCATGTGAGTTGGTGGCAAATCTAGCTACCTTGTAGTAGGTTTTTTGGAGTTTGGACATGGTTGTAGCCTATATGTTACTAAGGATTGGGGCAGCATAGAGGAGTGAGTGGAGGAGAAGAGCTTGAGCCAGGGAGAGTCTAGCATTGGGTTTTTTTGGTGTTTTTTTATGCCTTGCAAGATATGTAAATTAAATTTGAGCTCATCATCTATGATGGTACCTAGGAGCTTAGTGTGGGGTTCAGATTGAATGACGGTATTACTAGAGGATGTGATTACAAAGGTTGAGTTATGTTGAGAGAGAGAACTAGGTAGAAAAAGCAGGAGTTTAGTTTTTTGGGTTTAAGACGAGTTAATTGTCAGACAGACATTTTTCAGTGGATATAAAGGCATCTGTGCATGGAGATCTGAGGTGTTATTGGAAATGGAGATATTAGTGGAATTGTCAGCATATTGTATTAGGGAGAGTTGTTTGCAAGATGCATAGAGGTCATTTGTGAAAATGTTAAACATAAGGTGACCCAGGATGGAACCTTGAGGTACACCAGATGTGATGGGAAGAGAGGGGGAGCAGGAAGAGAGCCACCTGACAGATTGCAGCCTATTGGATAGGCAACTAGTGAAACACTGAAGCGAAGGAGGGGAGAGATTAAGGTTAGCAAGTTTATAAAAGAATAGTGTGAGAGACAGTATCAAATGCTTTGGGGAGGTCAAGGAAAAAACATGATAAGAGTTGGTTGTTATCTCTAGCCTGTGCTGCTTTATGAGTAAAAGATAAGTGGGCAGTAGTTGTGCTGTGGTATGTCCGGAAAGCATGTTGAGTGGGTGGGAGAAGGTTTTCCTGAAGGAAAACTTTTATTAGCTGAGTATGAATGCATTTTGGAGTATTTTAGATAGAGGGGAAAGAATAGCTATGGGTCTGTAGTTAGATGGGTCAGTAGAATTCCCCCCATCATGCAGAGGGATGGTGAAGAAGGATTTCCAAATGTCACGGACTGTAGCTTCTTGAATGGATTTATTGATTAGTATGGATACGTGAAAGGCAATGGTTTCAGCAGCTAGTTTGAGGAACAGAGGAGGGAGGTTGTCAGAGGAGGGAGAGCAGGGTTTGAGCTTAAGCAGAAGTGATTTGATATAAGCAGTTGAAACAGGTTGAAAGGTGAAGAAGTTTTTGTTGACTGGGTTGAATGGGGTAGAAGGGGTGTTAGTGTTGTGGTTAGTGTGTGTGTGAGTTTTTGGACCGTATCAATGAAGTGATTGTTGAGAAGGGTAGCAGTTTCAAGTGGAGTGTTATTTGGGAAAGAGGAGGGAGTGGAAAGTACGACCAGGGTGGAGAATTTTGTTAAGGATAGTTCAATATTTATGAGGTTTGGGTTTACAGTTTAGTTGGGGAGAGTTTTAGTAGGATTTTATTCATTTGTTGATTTGTTTTTTGACTAGGTTCCTGTGTTCCCTGTAGGTTTGGAACAGTGGTGGTGCCTTGGATTTAGTCCAGGCTATCTAAGCACTATCACTTTTGCACATAAGAGATCTGGTTTCTTTAGATAGCCAGGGGGCATAATTACCTTTAATTCTAATTCTTCTAGAGGGGGCGAGGGAATTGAGAGTTTCAAGGAAAATGTGGTTACATTGTATCACTGCTTCACTGAGAGGCAGTTACCTAAGGAAGGACCAATTGATGCTAGATAGTATGAATTAAATAAGTTGGCATTAAAGTTACAGAGTTTATGTCAGTCTCTGTAAGAGTGTGATTTGGGTAATTGAGTAGTGTGTCTTTGGATGGAGGTGGGAAGATGATTGCTTAAGGTTTCTGCTAATGTACAGGGGCTGTGGTAGAGGTTAGGGGGGGTTGTGAGGATCCATTCGATAGCAGAATTGGAAGCAGAGGTTTTGTGCAAGCAGGTGGGGATGTTATTAGTGGAATCCATGTCGGTTAATACACATTTGTGGAGAGTCAGTTGTTAGTTTAGTCCAATCAATGTTGACATCTTCAAGGATATGGGTTTCATATGGTATATTATCAGAGAACAAGGAGAGGATATGTTCAAGGGTCGGCATATTATTACCTGGGGATATATATGGAGGCAATGGCAAATTACTTGTGAGAGTTTTGATACCAATTAAGAATAATTAGTTCAGCTGGGTGGAAGTTGGGAATAGAGATGGTAATTGGTGAGAGGTTAAGATTGTCAGAATAGATAATGGCAATGCCACCCCCTTTTTATGGGCTCTATCAGAGTGGTAAATATTATAGCCAGATGATAGTATTTAAGTGTTTGTGATATGGGGTTTTAGCCAGGTTTCACATAAGTTTAGAATGTGAGGGGAGGTATGGGGTATCTAGGTATGAAGTTTAGATATTTTGTTAACAAGGCTTTGAATATTTAGAGAAAGGATAGCTAGGTGTTTAGGAAGAGCTGTGAGAGGTTTGGTGGTGGGGAGGGAGTGGTTTAAGAGGAAGTGGTGAAGTAGTGGAAATGTTGAGGGGTGTGTGGTTAGGGGATGGGGCAAGAGGGCAGGATTTGGGATGGATGCCTCCAGAGGGGAGTATGTTACTAGTGTAGAGGTTAAGTGGAGTTGGTAGAGTGTGGAAATAGTTGGATTTTGATTTGAGTTTGCAGGAGAGAAGATACAGCTGAAATATA
Organism: Protopterus annectens; assembly: GCF_019279795.1. Lineage (NCBI taxonomy): Eukaryota > Metazoa > Chordata > Ceratodontiformes > Protopteridae > Protopterus > Protopterus annectens. The sequence continues at coordinate 1,425,576,043 of NC_056726.1, forward strand.
GTATATTTATAAAGGCAGATCTTAGATAAATTGAAGAGGGGTAGGGAGATTATAAAGGAGTGAGATGTACTGGAAGTTGTAGGGGTGGATGAGGTAAAGGAATGTATGAAAGGGTGGGAGAATTTAGTGAGGTATTAGAAATGGAGTCAAGAGGTATATATGTTGCATTGTATGATGTGTAGGGTATAGTTGTGGTATTAGGTAGAGGAGGATAGGTAAAGAGGGAGTGATCTTAAGATTGACAGTGAAAGACTTGGAAAGACTTGGGATGATAACAGAAAGGAAGTGGTGTATGAGTGGTTGTGGAGGAAAGGAAGGGGATGGATTGGAGAGGATAAATGTAATTGGAGTGGGGGTGGCTGGGAATGGAGGTAGGGTAGGGGAGTGATCCTGAGTGCAGCAAGGGTGAACGGAGTGGGGCTACACCCAGAGAGACTGCAAAATTACCAAGAAAAACAATCTAGAAGCAGTAAGAATTGCAAGAATGTAAGTAAAGAGAGACAGGAGGGGAAAAGAGAAAAGGCTGGAGAGATTTACTGTGCATTTCTCGGGAAATGGAAATATCAGAAGCAGAGTAAGGAAACTGGAGATGGGTAAGTAGGAAAGAATAGGAAAGAAAGGTTAGACTAGAAGAGAGAAGCAGGGATGTATGAGGGAGAGCAGCAGGATGGGAGCTATAGAGTGTGTCTTGCAGGAAGAAGGCAAAGGTGGGGGGAACAAGGTGGGTATAGAAAAAGTGTAACAATAGGAAGCAGAATGATGATGTGCAAGCTGCAACCAGCTGTGGGAGAGTAGTGATGATTTTAAATTTATACCCAGCTAGACCGACTTAGATAGGTCATATTTTATCTAATTAATACAGATGAGAAGGCTGAGCTGAGAAGACTGCAATTCAGGTAGGTTCAGACAGGGTAGGTCTGTGAGCTTGAAGGTATAGCTACCGTTAACCTGAAAAGAGCGAGAGAGAAGGGGGTTATGAATACAGAGAGACAACATGTAGTACAATAAAGCTGGAAAGACAGTTTGTGTGCATGGGGGGGGGTAGAGAGTATGTCAGGGTGAGTGACAGAAAGAAAAGTGTTTGCAAGTAGGAGCTCTGTGTGAAAAGACACTAATATATGGATTGTATGGGAGAGCCTCTGATAGTGAGAGACAAAGTGAGTAGATGTAAGTTAGTTTGGAGATAAAGCATGCAGAGTATTGGAAACTAAAATGTTTAAGGTTAAAATGTACAGTGACAGTGAAATAAAAGGAGCAGAAGATATATCAAACAGCAATATCACTTCAGGTACACTGTAAACATGTAGCTAGCTATAGGCAAAACTATGCAGATAAATAGCAAAATCATTTCAAGTGCAATATAAACTTGTAGCAATATCAATTCACGTACACTGTAAACATGTAGCTAGCTAGCTATAGGCAAAACTATGCAGATAAATAAAATAAGTTCAAGTGCAATACAAACTTGTTGCAAGTTATAGGTACAATTTTACAAATAAGCAGAATTAAAGCAGATATATTAACAATGTAATGCAGTGTAATACACAGTTCTAGCATCAATAAGCAGATATCACATAGCTGCGGTAAATTATAAAGTATGCAGCAAAGTATTGGTAATACTATAAGGCGATGGTAACTTAGCTTTTCAGTTACCAGCATGTGGACCAGATACTATGCTGTTCCTTAAATGTACAAGCATTGTTTAAATCTATATGTTCAGGTTAGCAGCCTGACTAACACATAAAAAAAAAGTTCAATAGGGCTGCTGGCGACATTTATATTTATGTGTTAAACATCAGCGTACTATAAGTAGAACTATCATAGTAAGGCAAAAAATGAGTAAGCACACAGGTAATTAGAAAGCAGAATAACCAGTGGGAATGTATAGGATACAGTTAGTGCAGCCAATGTCAGAGTTTTAGAGTTAAAGACCTTTTGTTTCTTATATCTTTTCTATCATCTTGCTGGTAAATAAATGTAGAAATACCTTCACATATTTTCTTATCATTTATACCATTTTGTAACCAATAATTGATAATATGAACAAACATATCTTTTTATCTGTTCATCCATTTTCTAAAATAATTCATAACTTAAAACATCAGTTCCAGATATACACGACTTCTGTATAACTTTCAAAATATAATTCATTTCTTTTATATCAACAGTTTTTACTTTATCTAGCTCACTTGTTTCTCATTATTTCATCTAATATTTTATAAGCAATAAATTCCTCATTTTGTAGTAAACGCCAGAATCTTTTTTGATTCAAACTTCTTTTCTCCACTCTCTGATTTACATCACATCTTACTTTTGTCTTTTTAAAACATTCCCCCCAAAAAAGAAGCTTCTTCTATCTTACCTTGAACAATAAAATTATGTTTATAGAATAACATTTTAATTTAAAAAAATGTTGGTACTTGCGTACTATCACAACCATGCTTTCTCGCCAGCCCGCGTTTTGGATTGAGTTATGTAGCAATTTGTATTTACCATATATATCCAGTACAAAACTTACTAACACTAAATGTGTGGCACAACATTTAAATGTGGAATTTACAGGAATATGAACTTTTCAAAACCCCCAAATGAGGAGCGTTCCTCATAAAGAGGTACTTGGCAGGTATGAAGTGTTATACAGAATAAAAATATTCGTTAACTGCTGCTCCACAATGGCCATGGTTCCCACTTACCATGAGCAAACAGTGAGGGTTGCCACCTTCATTTTGAAATTACTCTGATGTGACACACATATGGAGAAGGTGCCGGTGTCAGACAGCTCCAGGTGATCCAGCTGCAAGATGCCATTGGTAGGATACAGTACCACTCAGTGCCTATAACTTGACAGGTAATCTGGAGAAAAAACAGCTTCCACAGTGACAATTATAGTTCTTTGATATCGGCAAATGAAAAGAAAGCTGTGAGGGAAATTAACCACCACAGGAAGGTAAACCAATAGTCGTTGTGGCCCGTTAACTGGGTTCTCAAGTACTGCTGTTTTTATGGTCCAAACAGTACTTGAAACCAGTAAATATAAAAACATTTACTTTATATATGATCTTATTTAAGGATCAGGTAAATTTTGTGGAAGGTAGGCTGCGTAGACTGCGCAGCATGGAAGGAGTCAATAATCCTAATAATGGGCTGGCGAGAAAGTTTGGCTGTGATAATACATATGTACCCAAATTTTTCCTTATACATTTCCTTTTTCTTTAAATAATTTTCGTAATCAAAAACTGTTACCAAATTCTTATAAGAACTTCATATATTTCATTTTTTTATTTTTTTTTAAATATCTTTTCCATTCTTAAATATTCTTCACAGTATTTAATCTTATATTCTATTCACCATTGTTTCACAGATTCATAGAAAAGCTGTCATAGAACAATGATCATCCCAAGACCTGTTCATTACAACTTTCAAACCCTCTTCATCTTTAATATCCCATACATTTGCTGTCCTTAATATATCCCTCATGAGCAGAAATTCTTGAACATATAGTCTAACGGTCTGAACAATAAGCCTCATGCTTGTTATTTCTTCTTCAATCAAACTTTTAGAAAAAATGGACTTATCCATTGCAATCTTTAATCTATTTTTACATACGTAAAATATCTTCTTTTACCTACTTAGAACTGCCCTTGTTTATTTATTTATTTATTTTATTTATTTTACATTTGTTAACCGGGTTAGTCTGGCTGAGCTTTTGGCTCATTTTCAGCAGCGTCCCAAGGAGAAAAGCTCCTCTGGACTAGAAGACAATTTATTAAATTTTGGTAACATAGTAATAACAATCAGCTATAGGATCTTACAAGCAGAGACCTGGAGAGAAAAAAAGCTCCTCAGGCAATTCAGTTATACAGAGTATTAACAATTGGGGGTGGTCACAGTGGTGCAGCGGATAGCATTGCCACCTCACAGCAAGAGGTTCTCTGGTTCGATCCTCAGCTGGGGTGCCTTCTGTGCGGAGTCTGCATGTCCTCCCTGTGGCCATGTGGGTTTCCTCCGGGTGCTCCGGTTTCCTCCCACATCCCAAAGACATGCTGTAGGTGGATTGGGCACTCTAAAATTGGCCGTATGCGTGAGTGCGTGCATGTGTATGCCTTCTGTGAAAGGTTGGGCACCGGGCTGGCAACTCAACACTGTAAAACTCCACTGCAAATCATGAGCAGACAGGTGATCTACTGTGGTGACCCCTAACTGGGAAAAAGCCAAAAGAAGGAGAAGAAGAGTATTAACAATTGGCAGACAAGTATGTGAGTTGTTACAAACAATGTTTTAAACAATTAGCAGAAGAAAATGTGACTAGTTACAATATTATTTTAGCTGCTTAGAGCAAAATGAGTTAATGCTTAGACAGATGCTTATTTAAAGTGGGTAGGATCTAGTTGTATAGGAGTTTGAAAACAAAAAAGAAAAGTAGGAATGGCTAGTAGGAGATGTAGGGGAGGTGGAGTATAGGAGACAGGCTAGACAGGTAGGTTGTTTTAAGACTGTAAGAATTAAGAGTGGTTGGAAATGGAGGAAGGGAAGAGGTAGAAGAGGCAGGGGAATAGTGTTAGAGATACATTGAGTGAGGTGGTCAAATAGGAGAAAGGATGGTGGTTTCATGGTGGTTGGCTACAGTGGCAAGACTATTTTGTTTTTAGGTATTTCCTTGTGGCTAATTTGAAACTTTTGCTATGCTGGAGGGATTTTATTTCAAGAGGAGTTGGTTCCAGGATATAGCTGGGTTATAGTTATAGAGAAGGCAGCCTATTTTGGATTTAATCATTAATGTACATATTTTAACATCTTTTCTGATTTTTCCATAAGACTAAATTACAGTTCATAACTCCTACTTTAATTATATTAATTTAACCATCAAATAAATTATAATATCTTGAAACAATTCTCTTTTCTTCATATGAGTAAAAACATACATTCCTATTAATCTCCAAAACAACATTCCCATTTGTACCATCACGTATTACAGATCCTCCTGACATAACTACAATAAAATCCAAGATTATATATGGTTATTTTTAACAAGACACATTAGATCTAAACTCATATCATTCCCAAAAGTACATCTAACCTCCTTTCTCCATATTGCTTCAGTTTGTTTCATTCTGTCACAATTTAAGTACCTTATTACTGTAAAAATATACCAGTTCTACTTTTGTCACCATTTAATAACTGGTAATACTTTATCATTCAAGAAACTGTTAACATTCAGAGAATGCACTTTGATACTACCCCTTTCGTTTTTTACATGTTTTTGAGAAAGTTTTACCTTCTGTTTATGTACTCTTGCTTGCTTTTACTAGACATGCATTATGTGAAATCAATTACAAATATGTTGGAAATAAAATAAAACATTTAAGGATGATGCATACACATATATGCAGGTGTGAACAGCCTTGATTTCTGTTATTTTGTTTTTATTATACTTCCATTTGTGAAGAGAAGAGCAAATACAATCAAAATCAGGAGCTTAAGAGATTAGCACATCTGACTGAAGGTGCTCATGGGTAGAAAGCATATTGAAATTATTATTCAAGTAATAAATTTGCTCCTGCAGTGACTGTTCTGGGATAAACTGATGGATGACATTACAAAATATCGGTATAGCCCATTTAGGTATTACAGTATAAAGGAAATAATGTATACATGCATTATTTTATTTTATTTACATTTGTTTACCAGGAGTGTACACTGGGCCAAAATAAGCCCATTTTCAATGGAGGCCTAGGGAAAAAAGCTCCAATAGACATGCAAATACAACATTCATTTGGATTAACAGAGCTATAATTAGCTGCAACAAAGCTAAAAATAGTTACGAATGAGATGAAGTTTAACAGTCAGAAGTGGATCATAACATTACATAAACATGAGTTGAGAAGATGTGAACAATAACTATATACAATGCAATTGACAGTATGCAGTAAATAGAGATGTCTAACAAAGAAATGGGCAGAGGCTAAAGGAGAAAATAAGGAAGGGAAAATAAATACATGGAGTTAGATGTTACAGATGTAAAAATGTATAAGGATGTGTGAGAGAGATGACAGTGTGGGAAGGGTCAGGTTATATGGGGTATGGAGCAGGAGAATTGTCAGTAGGTAAATAGTTGAAGGTGAAGGGCATTTTTGAAGGAGTTAGCATCATTAGTGGATCTGAGTGTTGAAGGGAGTGAGTTCCAGAGTTTGGCAACGCAGAAAGAGTAGAGTGTTTGACCAGCAGGGAGGGTGTGTTTTTGGATGAGCAGTAAGGTCTCATTTTTTAATCTAAGGGGTCTGTTTGGGTGATATCGAGTTAGAGTGGAGGAAAGGAATGGACAGTCGAGAGGTTTATAGATTATTTTGTGAGCTTTAGTGAGTTGTTGGTAGATAAGGTATTGTGGTAGTTCGAGCCATTTCAGTGTGTGAAGCGAGGAACAGTGGTGGAAGGAAAAAGTAGCATTAGTTGCAAATCTGGTGATTTTTGTTGTAGCAGGTTTACATTTTGGCTTTTAGGTAGATTTGAATGCTAGTGAGAAGAGGGGAACCATATAATAGGGATGGTAGTAGGAAGGTAGAGGCAAGGGTTTGTTTGGTAGTGGGGTTAAGGGAGTATTTGTGTCTGTAGAGGGTTCCAAGTTTTTGATGGGTTTTTCCGATGTTGTGAATGTGTTGGTCAAAGGTTAAGCTGTCATCTATGGTACCACCTAGCAATTTTGTATATGAGAGAACTTCTAAGGCAGTTTTGTTTAGTGAGTAGATTTTAAAGTCTGGTTTGTTTATTATAGTGGTTTTCTTAGGAGTAAAAAAAAAGTTTAGTTTTGTTGGGATTGAATGCAAGATGATTGTTAGTCATCCATTTTTCAATGGAGGAGAATGCTTGCTGTGTGCGTGTGAGTAGTTTGGTATGGTATTGGTGGTACAAATTATTGTTGAGTTGTCTGCATATTGAATAACCGAGTTGTTGGTAACACAAGAGTGGAAGTCTTTCGTAAGAATATTAAAAAGAGTAGAGGTCCTAATATGGACTCTTGAAGGACCCCTGTGGGAGTATATAGGAATGAGAACAGGAAACATCGTAGCTTCACACTTTTATTCGCAAACTTGAGTGCTTTCATCCAGGTATCATGCACTTCATCAGAATAAAACAACCATTTCAAAACTTGTTTAAATATTACAAAACTTAAAAAAGTACAACCCCACTCATTCAAAATAACCTATCACAAAACCTCACTAATTAAAAAGCCACATTGTTTAAGAGTTTCCCAACAAGTTACATTTTACTCTTGCAGTACTGATGCATAACTAAATATAGCAAGCTTTTATTCTTAAGAAACTACTTAAAGAAACGTGGTCATTAAGACCTGGGTATGTCACAGCATTACTTTGTAAAATCCACTGTAATTCCAAATATTCTAGATAATCTGATTCAGCCCCCCCCCCCCCGGGACCCCAATCACTTTGGTCAATAATACTAATTTGAAATACATGGTCTTTATTTTCACAAATATGTCTGAATAATGCATTTTTAGTGTCCATTTTACTGATGACATAGAAATGCTGATATATTCAGCCTTTAAGAGCCCTTGCAGTTTTTCCTATAAAGATACAATCTCATTTCTGACATACAGCAGCATATACAATTCCTTTAGAATAACAGTAGAACCTTCCAAAAACATTTACCACAAAATGACCCCCAAGATTTATTTTCTTACCTACAAAAATGTTACAACATTGGGCACTTACCCCACACTTAGACATTTTTCCATCTTTGTGGTTTCTATTATTCTCTGCCCTTTCAAGCAACTGCTTTCTTTTTTATAAACAATGTTTACTTTTTCTCCAACAATTTTTATATAATCTGGATCACTTCTAAAAAGATCCCAGTTTCTCCTTATTATACCTCTGGTGGAATAAAAGTCTTTATCGAATGGTACAATGCATGACTTATTCCTACAATCTTTAACTTTATTGTCAGGCACATTACTTAATTGAGTACTAGCCAGAAAGGAAATACCATCACTCCTTTTTCTTTTTACTTCCCAAAGAATCTTGTCTACAAATGTCTCTTGGTAACCTCTTCTTCCTAACATACCCTTCAGGATGTCACATTGTTCAAAAAATAAATTATCAGACACCATTCTGGCTAACCGAACATAATGGCCCTCAATCAGAGCCTTCTTTTGATGTAAGGGATGGCAACTACAAAAGTGTAACAAGGTGTTTGAGTATGTTGGTTTCCTATATAACATAGACACAAATTTCTTATAAGAATAGTGACATCAAGATAATTAACTTTCTCATAATCCATATTCATAGTAAACTTTAAGAACATTGTACAATTATTCAAATAATCATAAAATTCCAATAATCTTGACTCACTTCCTTTCCAAAAAATTACTATATCATCTAAAAATCTACCATACATACTCCTCTCTTCTTTAAAACCTGATGTGACAATACAAGTTTTTTCTCATTGATCTAGAACAATGTTTGCAAAGATGGGGGCATATCCTGCCCCCATTGCTACCCCTTTTACTTGTTTGTAAATCTGATTTTCAAAAATAAGAAAATTGTTTTTGAAGACCATTTTCATTAAACTCCTAAGAGTGTTAGCTTTACTCTTAGAAAAACCTGGATGTTGGCACAAAAACTCATAGAACATTTCAAAGTCTGTCTCTTGTGGAATTACAGAGAACAGATCACATACATCAACTGTAACCAAAATAAGTTCATCCAAGTAAAACTAATTTTTAGTTTTTGATATAAAATCCCAGGAGTCCCTAAAATATATTCATACCCAGTAAGAACGCCTTTAAGATTAAAATCAATATATTTAGCCATTGCAAAAGTAATAGAGCCTGCTGCATCCACTATAGGGCATAGGGGGTATCTTTAATGTTTTATGTATTTCGGATTCCAAACATAGTTGGAAGCCTTGGGTGGTCCATAGACAGTGCTCATCAATAGTAAGGTCTCCATTGAGAATCATCTCATCCAAACTTGGTTTAACATTTCTATAGGCTATATTTAATTCATTCCTTGATGCTTCAACATAGGAATCAGTAGATAGGATATCTACTGTTATTCTAAATGAGTGGTATATGCTGCTGTATGTCAGACATGTGACTGTTTCTATATAGGAAAAACTGTAAGGGCTCTTAAAGACTGAATATATCAGCATTTCTATGACATCAGAAAAATGGACACTAAAAATGCATTATTCAGACATATTTGTGAAAATAAAGACCACGGGCCGGATTCACGAAGGCTTGCACAGAGTCTAAGAGTAGAGTAAGACTCCATGCAGCCAACATGTCCACCGAGTGATCCAGGAAGGGCCGGTAGGGGCGTGTAACAGAGCTCCTTAAACTAGTCCTACACGGACAGGGCTTGGATATGCAAATTACCTCAACTGCAGGTGAAAGCTATGCAAATGAGGTAAATTTGCGATCCAGGAAACCCGAACCTGTCCGAGTAGAAGTAGTGTTATTTGTAGAAATGTACTCAGTTGATAACTGAGTACGGTTCTTCAAATAGCAAAACGGAGCTGTGACAGCTGTAAAAAAAGCATGCATTTACAGGAGGAAGCATGCCAATGGCCAAAAATACGGCCATTGGCAATGGGAAATGATTCAAAATTGAAATAAAATAGCTTTTTTTTTTTTCATCCCGATCTCCGGGATTTAACCGTAGCGCAGCATCGCGCAAACGCGCTGCACCCTAAAAACCAGAAAATTAATAATTAAGATCCACAAATGTGGATTTTATAGCTAAAATTAATTTACGATGCAAGTGAATGGCAGGCTGAAGACAACATGGCCACCGAGTAGAGGTTGCTAAGGGGGGAAGCTCAGTCTAAGAGATGTAAGCAAGCATTAGTAGGCAATCCTATGTAAATGAGAGTTAGAATAGTGAATCGCAAGCTTACATAGGAAATGATCACAGTCAGTGGAGTATAGGAGTAAGATAAGGGGAGTAACAGAGTAGAAGATAGGTGACATCATGAGGGGGGTATGTATGAAGGGAGTGAAGCTCATTGGAGCAAAGTGTCATGTGTCAGCCAACAATTACATATTATTGAAAGAGGTGTGTCAACAGGTAGGCCAGGTAAAGTCAAGTAATGGAAGGTGTATGTCGTGGATAACACCAAAGTTTCTTGCTGAGCGTGCATGCGTGTGTGTGCGCACCAGTAAACCCGAGTAAGACAGTGTGCACGCGTGTAAGCGTGTGTGCGTGTGTGTAAGCTTGAGTAAGCATATGTAAAGCTGTGTAAACAGTTGTAAGCGCGTTTGCGCCGGTGTGCGCTCGTTTTAACAAGAATAAGCAGGTTTTAGTCCGTGTAAGCATGTGTGCACGTGTGTTAGCTGGTGTGCGCGTGTTTATGCTTGTGTGCGCGGCGCTCCCCCCTCAGGAAACAGAAAGGAAAAAGGAAGCACACCAAATAGTAGGGAAGTTACCAGGGAGTACTAGCAGAGCTAGCAGGTGAAAACAATCAGAATCAGGCAATTACCCAGGCAGAACACTAGCCCAGCCCAGCACTTAAAACACTGCAAACAACAGTTCATTATGTTTCTCTGAAGAGACACTGCAACACTGCAGTAAGCTAATAGCAGTGAAAACTGAAAAAGCTGTACTGAGGCAAAAAATGTTATGGGCTGCCATTGCTGTTATAAGGCGACATATGCAACATGCTGAGGGTGGTGATGATGCAATTGCTGCTGGACAACCCACAGTGAGGAGACAGAGAAGAGTGTATAGGCCCAGGGTAACCTACCAGGGCCTAAATGAGCTGGAGATAGTGGAGCGCTATAGAGTGCACAGAGACCTCTTGCAGCAAATTGTTGAGCTGTGCAGGCCACGCCTCACACACAATACCAACAGAGAGGAACCCATCCCAGTGGAAACTAAGGTATGTGTTGGCCTAAGAATATTAGCAACAGGTACCTTCCAGAGACCAACTGGTGATATGATGGGAATATCACAGGCATCAGCATCCAGGGTACTGCACCAGTTCCTGGATGCCATGTCAGCACATGTCGGTGATCATGTATACTTCCCCAATTCCCATGAGGTATTGGCCAGCAATATGCATCTCTTCCAGCAAATAGCGGAATACCCTGAGGTAGTGGGTGCAATAGACTGCACACACATACGCATCAAAGCACCAGCCGGTGAGCGGGGTAGGGTCTACTTCAACCGCAAGGGCTTCCCCTCCATCAACTGCCAGATCATGTGTGATGCCCAGGGCATAATACTGAATGTGTGTGCTGGCTGCCCTGGAAGCTACCATGATTCCCATATCTGGCATCTGACGCAGCTGTACCAGACATTTACCAATGGGGACATCCCACATGGACACCTAGTGGGGGATGCTGGCTATTCACTGGAGCCATGGCTGATGACACCCATCAGAAACACACACACACCTGAACAGGAACACCATAATGAGGCACACGCACAAACACGAAATGTAATCGAGCGTGTGTTTGGGCTGCTCAAGTCACAGTTCTGGTGCCTGGACACATCTGGTGGAGCCTTGCAGTACTCACCAACTACATGTACCCCAATTGTCATGGTATGTGCTATGCTACATAATATGATCCTGTGAAAACAGCTGCAGCAGGACCAGCATAGGCCTGGGCCAAAAAGCCCCCCACCATTGCCAAGGCCATCACAGGCAGAACATGACTCGGAGGAGGAACAACCTGAGCCTGCCCCAGTAGGCAGAAGGAGGTGTGCCCAGTATGCTTTGGCCTTAGCAAAGAGGCAACGCATAGCACATACACTGGCTCAGTAGAAACTCTGGAAATTATACCTCTCTCTGACCTGCACATATAGTAAAAGGGATGCCTCCGTTGACACTACCTGCAGTCAAACATGTATAGGGAGTGTAGTATGTGCATCTGACATAGGCAGCCTGCATCAACACCTGAGGCATGATTGCCATGTGTTAAGCAATATAAAGCAGTGCTAAACAGTATTTACCACTATGTAGTATATGTAAACCAAATTGCACACACTGACTCGTACAAATGTGGTCAATGTTGAGTAATATTGGCCAACGTCCAGCAATGATGGTTAATATTGAGCAATGTTGGAGAAGCTGGGTCTAAGTAGGGCATAGCTGAACAAAAGCCAACATGCTCATAGTTGCTCTACTGGCCCTTAAGCAGTCTGGTCTGCTCAGTATGAAAATATAAGTGGTGATGGTCCTCGAACCCAGGATACTGTGCACTACAGTCATAGTACTGAACCACTAAACCATGACAGTATTGCAGTGGTTAACCTGTATGAAGAAATGTTGATAAGTCTATGCAAAGTATTCCATGGAAACCCTGCAGGCACAGCATAATCCCTGTTGAGTTATGACACAAAGGTGAGTCCTGCAGTAAGAATAGAACCTGACTTTCAACACACACAGTACAAATGTTAATATTGGACATGTACACATACATCAACAAATGTAGTGGACCTCAGACAGCAACATGCAGAAAGGTCACACTGAGCATGCTCACACACTTGAATATATGAGACAAATGTCAGGCAACAGAACACTGACAGCCTGAACTGGGTATGCTCACACACTTAGGCCATGTTGGAGTACAGCAGTGGGCCACACATATCAGGTAGTTGCATGTGTTAACCCAGGAACCTCTCACTATCCAGCAATCTGCCCTGTGCACACACCTATATGACAACAGATACGTATATAATATAGTGGAACCCTGTCATAATCAAATATGTTCTGCAGATACCTAAGCAGTTCATAGAAAGTGGGAAAGCAAAGATGATAAAAACCTGCAAACAGTATCAGCAATAAACATTGTGCATCATGAACATTATCACAGGTTCAGAGGTTGATACTAGGCTATCTGCCCTAGGGCATGTACAAGCATAGCCAGAGTGTGTTTGGCTGCTGCAACCCAGTCAAATCAGAACACTGTGCCCGTGAATAGTAGGCCACACAAGATAGCCCATTTATGTTTAGTGTATTGTGCCTCTGTCTAGCAGGGACCCAGAAGATATCCCATGGGTACACATACGATCACCCATCCACTTGTCAAGATGTCACCTGTAGGTGGTCAATGGGTGGCTCTGCTTATGCAAAACTGGGACTACACTCCGCAGTGAGTGGAGCCTTTTGGATAATAATCTGTCCCCCCAGCATGTCCTATTAACATCTGTGCTGAGGTATATGTCACTGGAGTGTGTAGCTCCAACGGAGTTGGATATCCTGAGGTGGAGCATGTCCATTAATTCTGGGTCAGATATTGCCTTAAACTACAGGCACACACCACATCCGTATAGGTGGCAAGTGACTGAGTAGAGCTGGAGTTACTGTATCTGAACTGTGCAGGGTATCCGTGTGAGTCCCTACATCTGCTTGATGAGTAACATTTGTGGTCATTACAGTTGCTGCAAGTGTCGGGTAAGGTACATCCCAAATGTGGCATAGTAACCAAGCATGGTCGTGATGAGTATAGGGGCACAATGACCACACGTGATCAACATGTGAAACAATGTGGGATATGGTGGGCTATGTAGAAGTACTGTCTAACTACTTTGGCAATGTGATTGTCAAAGGTGAGAGTGCGAACAGGTCATGTCCCCAAACCCATAACAACTACTACCGTATGTAATGGATTACTACCTATGTGGTAATGTTTGGGCATGTTGTCATTCTCAAAGGGGATGACTATGCAACTAATGGCATGTAGCTGTAGACCATGGCTCAGGCACCAGTCATCCTATCTCTGTGAGTCCCTGTATGAGTATGCATGTGCCAGCTGGAGAGTTGATTATGGCACCCAGTTTGCAGTCATCTGAGAACATGGGCAGCCATATCCCTCCTGTGATAGCCTGTACATCACACAAATATATACTGAACAAGAGAGGTCCCAGGACTGAGTCTTGTGGGATGCTATGTGTAACTGGTGTATAGTCAGACGTGGCACCTGCAACACTGAGCATGTGGATGCTATCCCTGATCCAGATAGCAATCCATCATGTGAGATATGTGTCGATATTGATGCCGGTGAGCCTATGCATAATGGCCGTGTGGGGTATTGTGTTGAAGGGTTGTGCAAGGTCCAGGCAGGCTGTGTGGACAACCGTCCCAACACTGATGGACCTGGTAACTGTTTAAAGAATACAAACAGGTCCAACAGGCAAGATCTGCCCACAAGAATGCTGTAATGTGTAGGACCCAGTGTCCGTAGGTTTCCCATGTCTATGTGCATGAGTCCCACTACAATACACTCCATAGCTTTGCAAAACAGGCTAGTTAGCCTTATAGGCTGATATTGTCTGTGGTCTGTTGTGGCAGTATTCAGTGGAGTGGGACCACTATCGCTGTATGCCATTCCATGGGTACAAATCCTACAGTAACCCTGATATCGAACAGTGACGTAATGTGAGGGTTACGTCTGTCATGAAGGCCGTGTACGACACAGGCCGGGACACTGTCTGGTCCCATTGATGCTGTGTTGTCCGCTGTGGGGAGGGCAGCACTCACATGTTTATTCGTGATGTCAGGGAGGTTACACTCTGTTGGGATGGACAGTACCTCCTTAGGGGGGATGGGGGGGAGACATCTGCACTGAACCTGTTTGCCAGGATGTTGGCAATGTCTGTGGGTTCAGGGTATGTTCAGTCAGTATGCAGTAACACACAGCATATCAGTGAGTGTCCAGCCAGGTACCTGAATTAACTAAAGAAGGCCTTGTGAGTGTCCGATGTGTCTGGTGCAATTGTCCATTAGAAGCGGGCCTGACATAAATACACGAGTGATTGTAGCTATCTGCTAGTACTGATAACAGATGCCTTCCCTGTCTGGGATTGTGCTCTATCATGTAGTAGCTTCCTCCTTTTGTTGTATAGCGTATTAATGGCTGGGGTCCACCAGACAGGTCCCCTGCCATTGGAGGAGTGAGTCCAGGTGTTATTTTGGATAGCATGATCCATGCAGTCCACTAGGTGTCCATAGAATGTGTATGTAAAGGATTCAGCAGTCTGAGCCATACTTACCACTGACCCAGGGTCTCTGAAGGATATCACCATGGTATGGAGAAGTGTGACGTTTGGTTTTGGGAAGTTCACCAAGATTACCCAGGATGGGTATGGGGACGGGATATGGATGTCCAGTGAGATAAAGTATGTTCTATCCTTACCAATGAGGGGTATATTGCAGGTGTGGAACATAGAGTCCCCATGTTGGTGATGATCATGGCCAATATGTTGTCCCCTCTTGTGGGTGTGGTGACCGGTTGTGCCATAGCATATGAGTTTACAAATTGTAGCAACTGTTGGGCGAGGGTGTTGGGGCCTGAGTACTATCCCCAGTCAATGTGTGTGTATTTGACGTCACCCAATATAATGGTGTTTGGGGAGACCATCATATTGTCCAGTGTTCCCCGGAAAGCCGATTGTGGTTGCTGAGTTTGTGAGTATGGTCTGTATTTATTTATTTTTATTTATTTATTTTACATTTGTTGACCGGGTTAGTCTAGCTGGATATATGTCCATTTTCAGTACAGGCAACAAACCAAAAGGCAGAGTTGCACAATGTTAGGTGCGCATGTATGGTCTGTGATGCTTTGTGCAGTGCTACCAACCCGGAGGTATGTGTATCTGTGATGTATATGGATACTCCCCCTATTTGTGTTGGCCATTCCGAGTTATGTGGTCAGAAAGCATGGTACGGAATATAACCTGGTAGTGCTGGTGTGCATGTGGGAGCCTGAACCATGTGTCTGTTAGTGCACAGATATTGCTATTCTCCATACTGAGGAGATTCCTGAGTGTGGTCAATTTGAGGGTAATACATCTGGTGTTGAGCAGCATTACCCTCAGTGTCATGTACTCTGTAATGTCTATGGAGGTGGGTCTGTCTTTTGAGCCCCGCTTAAATAAGGCAGTATGGTGGCAGCAAGTGCCTTAGTCAGTATTCAAAAGTCCAAGGGTGACAGGTGCAAGCTGTCCATAGGGAAGCTACGCGGCATGTCGAGCATGTCACCCCAGGCTGACAGACACTGTATCCCCTTTGAATAACACCAATATGTTAGCCAACTGTTAAACATGATCAGTTTGTTGGTATACTGAGACATCATACTTGGTGAATGTAAGATGCTAGACAAGGTCAGGGTCATACGGACCTGGGCTACATGATCAGAGAGTTCCTCTATGTATCATGTCATGTGGTCCAGGGAGGAACATCTGAGGTTGTACGCACCAGCATGGACAATGATGGAGCCAGTCCTGGACTTGCTTTGGAGTGACCTGAGTGCATGTTTTATGTGATGGATCTTGGCACCTGAGAGACAGCTCAAAGTGACTATTCCCTTGTTTGGCCTGATGAGTGGGACGTCAGTGTGTCTGACATTAAGTGTCACCTATTACAAGTGTATCAGGTGTGTTGTTTAGCCCAAAGGGCAGTGACTGTGTGGCACACTGACATTGTGAACAATGTGATATGTGGGTATTATAGTGGGGTAGCAGTTGTTTGTGTGTCTACTTTGGAGGTCTCTGCTGCTTAGGCAGATTGTATGTAGAGCCTCCGAGTATGTGTATGTGTGATAATGTGGTTTGATTGCTGTTGCTATTGGTGTATGTGAGACTGATATGTGGTGTGTGTGGTCACCTTCACCACCTGATAGACCATGCCAGTCATTGGTCGAGAGAGCTCAGCCTCCTGTATGTCAATATTGTTGCATCTCTCACATATATCTGCATGTGTTGGGAGGAGGAGAGGGTTGTCTGTGTACATGAGGCAGATGTGACATTGTGTCATAACCACAATATTCACTAGCTGGACTGGAGAGTACACAAGAAACCGACCCCTGGACATGCCAGTATATTATGATGACATACTTTGTAGCCTGATCACAAAGGATCAGTAGGGTGTTAAGTGTGTAAAAGAGTATAACCAGGATTAGTGCTCAGGTTTGTTGGTGTTTTGTAAAGAGTAGCTGAGAAGGAGTCCAGACTGAGAATCATGACATGTCCTTCAGCTATGTCATAAATAGTAATGTACACTCATATATGTCCTGAGTCAGGACCAACTGTACCTTACTGACAATGCCGACATCCTGTCGGACAGGCCCATATATATATACATAATCACCTCCCACTGACGACAGTCCCTGACATCATACCAGGAGATATCACGTGTAGAATGTCTGACCACCTCCCCCCAAAGCCAAAAGCATGGCAGCAATTGGATTACATTGTTTCCCAGTATGTGTCATGCATGCACTACAGAACAAACAGACCCTGCACTTGATCAGTCTGTTGAGCCTCACCCACTCCACAGGGTCTGGAACAGTCGAATGTGTTACAGCAACATATAGCACTCCCCACAAGTGTGGGTGCACAACACACCATGGGAAGTATAGTCCAGTAAGCCTATAAAGTCTGATCTGCAAGGCCATGGAGTGCATCATGGCTGAAGTCATAAACAGAGCTATTGGAAGCTGACAAACACACAACCCTACCAACTGTGGTATGTTCATGTGCAGATCATTGTTCCAAAACATGCTGCACCATTTGCAAGGCAGCCACCCAGGACCATACATCACTGAATAGAGCTAAACATGTCCCACATAGACTTTGCATAGCTCTTCATCAACATCACAGACACATGTCGTATCCACAAAACCAACAATCTGTGCATAGATATGTGTTGACATATGAAGGGATGTCAATGTGTCCACAGATAGATCACACAAGGTGCGACTCACAGGGTCCTGTTCAAGCTGTTGATACCTGCCGACCCACATGGATCATTCCTGGAATTGCATAAAAGAAAGTGCACGCACATTACCCTGTCCAGTCTGATGATGTCAGCATCCTAAAAATATACCAGGAGAACAAAAGCCACCCAATAAAGCATATAGCGTGCCGTGTTAATGCGTATTTCTCTAATATCATAACATAGTTATTTAGGGGTTTGAATCCTACAAACTTTGACACTGCGTGTGTGCGTGTGTGGGAAAAAGAGGTGCATCCCTCTTTCGAATGTCTGATGATGTCAGCATCCTACAAATATTCAAGAAGAGGAGAACCCGCCCACGAAAACATATAACGTGCTGTGTTAATGCATATCTCTCTAGTACGATAACATAGTTAGGTAGGAGTTTGAATCCTGCAAGTGCTGACAGTGTGTGTTAGGGGGTGTCTGTGATTTCCTTTGAGAGGAGTAGCCTTTTTGGAGACTGGGAAAACACATTAAAAGAGGTACATCCCTCTTGGAATGTCTGATGATGTCAGCATCCTACAAATATTCAAGGAGAACAGAATCCACCCAGTAAAACATATAGCATGCTGTGTTAATGCTCTTCTGTCTAGTATCATAACCATAATTAGGTAGGGGTTTGAATCCTGACAGTGTATGTGTGTGATTTTCTTTGAGAGGAGTAGCCTTTTTGGAGACTGGGAAAACACATTAAATGAGGCACATCCCTCTTTAGAATGTCTGATGATGTCAGCATCCTACAAATATATCAGGAGAACAGAAACCACCCAGTAAAGCATGTAATGAGCTGTGTTAATGCATATCTCTCTAGTATCATAACCTAATTAGGTAGGGATTTGAATCCTGCAAGCACTGACAGTGTGTGTTAGTGTGAGGGGTGTGTATGTGTGTGATTTCCTTTGAGAAGAGTAGCCTTTTTGGAGACTGGGAAAACACATTAAAAGAGGCACATCCCTCTTTGGAATGTCTGATGATGTCAGCATCCTACAAATATATCAGAAGAACAGAAACCACCCAGTAAAGCATATAGTGTGCTGTGTTAGTGTGTATTTCTCTAGTATTGTAACATAGTTAAGTAGGGGTTTGAATCCTGCTGACAGTGTGTGTTGGGGGTATGTGTGTGATTTCCTTTGAGAGGAGTAGCCTTTTCGGAGACTGGGAAAACACATTAAAAGAGGTACATCCCGCTTGGAATGTCAGATGATGTCAGCATCCTACAAATATTCAAGGAGAAGAAAACCCACCCAAAAAAACATATAGCGTGCCATGTTGATGCGTATCTCTCTAGTCCAATGACATAGTTAGGTAGGGGTTTGAATCCTGCAAGCACTGACAGTGTGTGTTAGTGTGGGGGGTGTATGTGTATGATTTCCTTTGAGAAGAGTAGCCTTTTTGGAGACTGGGAAAACACATTAAAAGAGGCACATCCCTCTTTGGAATGACTGATGATGTCAGCATCCAACAAATATCAAATATATCAGAAGAACAGAAACCACCCAGTAAAGCATATAGCATGCTGTGTTTATGCGTATTTCTCTAGTATTGTAACATAGTTAAGTAGGGGTTTGAATCCTGCTGACAGTGTGTGTGGGGGGTATGTGTGAGATTTCCTTTGAGAGAAGTAGCCTTTTTGGAGACTGGGAAAACACAATAAAAGAGGTACATCCCTCTTTGGAATGTCTGATGATGTCAGCATCCTACAAATATATCAGGAGAACAGAAACCACACCCTAAAGCATATAGCACGCCGTGTTAATGCATATCTCTCTAATATCATAACATAGTTAAGTAGGGGTTTGAATCCTGCAAACGCTGTGTGTGTGTGTGATAAGCAGTCAATGCAGTGTGGGTTTTACTTATACAACAGTATGACATATGATTAAAACAGTATGTGCATTGCACACATCAGGTATCTACATGGCAAATAAATATGTGTACATGTGACCTCAATCAGTACATAGGTGTGAAGCCTGCATACTACATGAATACATTTGTTTCCTTCGACAGATTGTGGCGCTGCTTCTCAGATCATAGATCACATATGCATGTATGTGACAAGCCTGACCACTGTAGTTATCCGTGGCCAAGGTCATCTGTACCACACGCACCCATGACATGTACTATAGACTACTGTGAGTGAGGGTAATTGCCTGGGGTATATGTCAGACATGTTCATATACAACAATGACTGACAGGAATGGACAGTCATTATAGGTGTACAACAGCCCTGTGGATATGCATGCAGGCCCCTAATGTGTTATGTGAAACACCGATGGACCCCACAATACCTATGGATATATGGATACCAAGGGACAAATGACATAACATGTGTCTGTCTGTACACATTGGTACCCAACATACATGTTGAGGGCTACCACCTATGTGGTACTGTCGAGATAGTATGTCTAGTAAATGTGGATGACTATGCCATAGTCGGCTTACGACTATACAGCATGTATTGGACAACAGGTATCTGTCTGTATGATACCCTTGTGTAGGATATGCGTCCCATCCAGAGAATGCAGTGTAGGCCAATGCATGCATTTCCAGATGTGGATGATCATATCCCTAGTGTGTTTGCATGTACCTAAGAGGGCTATATGCCACACAGGTGTGGTCCCAGGAATGTGTGGTGGTCAATACCTCTGGTTACTGTTATAGTATAGTACCGGAAGGATCCAACTGTTAATAAGTTCCCTACAACTGTGTGTCATTTGTCAGGACATCATCTAATGATTGGTTATAGTCATGCTGCTGAGGTGATGTATACTACCAGACTGCAGATCATTGACAGATATCAACAGTATCACCCACAGCATAGTGTCAACCCATGTCATACACACATGTGTACCCATGTTAGTACATATCTGTAGTAGAATGCATACTGGCCATTGAAAGATACCATGAGATGTTAACAATGTATACAGCAGGGTATGTCGCACATCCCACATGTCCACTATGCACGTACATGCAGACAGTGCGCACACACCATGTTTACAGATGTACACCTGCTAATTTGTAATGCACACATCACACATGTACTGTCCACTCACTAACACATGCTGGCAACACTGTACACTTCAGCCAAGTGGCATATGGGTGGACAATACATACTCAGACCTAACACTGGTGTAAACAATGCTACAATGACTATCAGAGCTGTGATGCATAATACCTGCTCAGATATACCTACAAGGATATCAGTACACTTTCCTGTTGGCAACTTGCTACTATTGCTACACTGCTATAATGTCACCCTGTGCATCAGAACCATGTTAGCCTATTCCTGCATCAATGTTACAGATGACAGGAGGTGGCACAGGTGTTATATGCACAGGTGTGTTGTTGGTTTGCCAGAGCCTGACATTGACCCATCCAATCGACATGTCTGTGTGTGTATGTGTGTGTGTGTGTGTGTGTGTGTGTGTGTGTGTGTGTGGGACAACCGTACAGCATGGGCCAATGTTGATGTAATGTGTGCGTGTATGTGTGAGCCCTAGTTGTTTGGTTAATGTGTGTGAGTCTGCATGCACACACCTCCACCATGTGGCTGCCATATACAGGCAGTTGTGGGACAGCCACAGACTCTACCTGCTTGGCCATACAGATCACTGTCTCTGGCCATGGACACGGTACCTGTGCCTGGCAGGGGTGCTATGAGCAGTATCGGGTACCAACCCTGACTGGGTGCTATCACCAGAGGCAGAGGTATGATGACTGGACCCATGTCCCTGCTGGGACTGGCCAGTGCCACGTGCACATGATCTAGTAGGACAGTCAATGGACAGACCAGCCCCAGCATTGCTGGGGCAGGTACTGCCACTACGGGAGCGGCTGTGATCCATGGTCCATCTGCAAAGACTGCCAGCTGATGCTGTTGCTGGCATGCATCCGCATTGGCTTCCCATCCATCCTGCACGGTCCTGTCGCATGGCTAGCACATTGTGGAGGACATCTAATGTCTCCCTCCAACGGCTATCAATGACCTCGGTGTAATTCCGGATGGCACCGGAAAGGTCATTGATGCTGTCATTGATAGCAGTGTAATGGGCCCTCTGCGCCATTAGTCCCTGTTGGGTGTACCATTCCATACGTGCCTGTGCCTGCATTGCAGCTCAGAACATACTGGAGGTTATAATACCTCTGGGGCACATCTGCTAGGGGCAATATGACCAGTGGTGCTCCCCCGAGAACCCCTGGACATCCATCTATGTGGTACCATTCCAGTAATCCAGCTATGGCTGCTGTGAGGGGATGCACGTGCCATGGGTACCACACTCTCCTGGTCAATGCCGACTGTATGCTGTCCTTCAGCTAAGGCCATTGGTGATGAGGGATGTATTGGCAGTATGAGTGTGCGCATAGATGGGATTGAACACTGTGTACTGTCGATTGGTGGACCAACAACAGACCCTGACAGACCTTACTGTGCCACAATACATGTCTCATCATCTCAACTATTAGTGGCAGTGACATCAGGTTCCCTGCTGCATTCAGACACCCCTAGCTCAGCACCTGTGGAAGAAAGAAAGGAAACACACTTCACAATCTGTACATGATGTTAGCACACATGCACACATGAACACATGCACACATGAACACATGCACACATGCACACATGCACACATAAGCACAAATACACTGCTCACCACAGCACATACACACACACACACCAGCAATCCAACACATACACAATAGTGGGTGAAGGTGGGTGACAGTATCACAAGGCAAACAGTCACCTCACACATGTGAGCATGCAGAATATGTGTTGCTCAAGACCATGCAGCGCAAGTATAGACGGCCCTATTTAATGACATTATACATGGCTGTGATGCATTTGTGTACTTGTTCAGTGATTGTATACACCCTGGAACACAGTGTGTATATGGACACAACATTGCTGTGCAAGTATTATCTGCTCTGCTATGTCCTGTGCACCATCACTTAATGGTATACATACCATGGCTGCATGTGTTATCTGTGTGACATATAGATTGCCATGTCTGCGTACAGTGTCTGTGTCCTTAGCAAATAATAGTGAGCACAGGTGTAGCAAATGCATGCAATGTACAGACATGGGATGAGTGGTGCATGTAGACATGAAGGAATCCCAATGCTCGACATGGCCATTGTACAGTGGTTATGGTGAGTGTGGGACATATTGCAAATATGTCAGTGCCAGCCATGACATGGCATGCTACACGACTGCAACATTAAACACCACACATACCCAATGTGTGTCATGTGACCTATACACCCAATAGCCTTCCAGGACATATATGTGACTCTTTGTACAGATGGCGGCAGCTGTGCATATTGTGTATACTGGCATATGTAAGCACACACACAACATGCTATGCATATTGTGTATAGGTGCATATGTTTGCACACACACAACAATGAGGTGCAAAGCAAAGACCGCTATGTGTAGTACTGTGGTCACTGTAACTGGATGGGGTGTACTACCATGTGCCATCATCATCATCCTCATGCATCTTGTGGTCACTCACGGCTAATACTGTGTGACAGACCACCGCCTAGCATGCTGTACCTGAACTGCAGTGCCGTGGCTACATTCACTATTACACAGCCACTTTGTACATGGGTGTATGAGGTGCCCAATAGGGAGCATTGCCTAACATGACTGTGTTATGTGTTGAAGAGTGTTGCACAGCCCCATGATAGGCCTCTACCCCTGAGGTACATCATGTGTGTGTGGATGACATGTGGAATACTGAGATGTGACCTTACAGCAGGTGTGTGGTTACGCCATATGTAGCATGTCTTTGTGTACTGCATATGATAAACGTGTTATGTTGTGTACAGGTGTTGCCACTATGCCTATCCAATGTGCAGTATGGGGTTGCCACAACTGTGTCTTATGCTCTGTGTATTGCATGTCAGTGAGGCAGCTACTGACATTACTGAGCTGTGCAATGTCTTACAGCAAACATGCATGGCATGCATTATGCGTAGGTGTGTTACGTGTACATGGCCTACACCTCACCTATGACATGCATATTTCATTACCAACATTGCAG
The DNA here is from genome assembly GCF_019279795.1 of Protopterus annectens. Lineage (NCBI taxonomy): Eukaryota > Metazoa > Chordata > Ceratodontiformes > Protopteridae > Protopterus > Protopterus annectens. The sequence goes on from NC_056726.1 coordinate 1,425,599,820, forward strand.
TTATAACACACTTACCAGCATGGATCGGCTGCCCTGCTGTCACACCAGAGGGACCTACGAGAATATGAGAGAGTTCATCAGTGGCCACAACTGTGGCATTGCTACAGTGGGTATGCTAAACTGCAGTATAACAACAGTCAACAATCACAGGTGTAGAGATATTATTCGAAATATCAGTATTGCACAACACTAGGCAGCAGAACTACTAAACACACAGTAAACATCTCACGTAGACATACTCTAACAATACAGTTAATTGTCATCTACAGATAGGGCATGTTACCTGCTTGCTCCAGGTGGACGTGCTGGGTGGCTCCGGCCTCCATGACAACACATGTCAGAGGTTGATGTTGCTGTTGTCCAGGAGCCACCACGCTTAGGAGCAGCTCCTCCACTCTGGTGAGGGGGGATGAATGGCCACCCCACCACCTGTGGCAAGCTGTTGTCTTTGGATATCAGACGCACGCCACCGGACATGTCTAATTAAATTACTGCAGTGATGGCTTACCTGCTCATATGTCCGGTTATGCATGTCTATGTCATTTACCCGACGAACAAGTTCCTGCCACAGTGCAGTCTGCTCCTGCTTCTGGAGAACAGCATAGTTTACTGCTACAATAGGCTTTGTAGTATCACCTCTTCCTCATCCGCTGTGTACGATGGATTGCATTGGTGGGCCATCTGGCTGAAAAAGATATGAACAATATGTGTGAGCGAGTTCTGTGGCACACTTTACACCTTTAACCATAGAGATCACTTTACTGACATATATACCATCCTATTGTCTGTCAGAGGTTACACACGTTCACTACCACTTATTGGTTCTCAGGCCACAACTAACTAACAGTGCCTGGCACACTCTATATATCACACCACTATACAACAGTACCCGACACACTGTTTGTGACACATTGCACAACCTCAAGATAGGGGTGTATATCCCACCAATGCACGGACAGAGATGTCATCCATTGCAATGGATGTAAAGTACAGGTACAGTAGTACCAGTCAACCACCCTAGTCATTGATGCCATAGCCCTGCCTAACAGATGTGCACAGTTGTTACTATAGATGGCATACTGCTGTAAAAGAGTATATATGTTGCTGGATAAACACGTATACCCTGTAACACACATATGATTGCAGCCATTGTACAGGCATGATTACACACATATCAGACAAACATATAACACACCACTGTATGCCAACAGAGATGAGAATTACCTATGTACCATACAGTACTGTGTACCACTACTTACACACCCTTATGCCTGAGTTTTGTCATCTGTGCAGATTACAGGTAACACACACGACAGTGTTTCCAAGCAATGCGAACACACACCATACTGTGCTGTTTAGGCCTACAGCTTCAGGTAGTACTACAGTTCATATGGGAGTTGGATTCACCAGCAGTACCACTCACTAAGCATACATGTATTGCTTTAGCCTACAATGAGACACCATGTTCGTCAACAAGGAACTACGTCACATCATATGCCGTACTACTATGTCTGCCTAACAGTACATCACACATCATTTTCTGTCCTCACAGCTAGGATAGACACTACCATGTCAGATACAACTTCACACTAAGCTATCACACCTTTACAGACCTTGCACACATTCAGCGTTACACTTATTCAACCTCACATGGCAGGTATTGCATTGAGAACATGTGTGAGTGCATAGTGTCATAGGTAGGTAATATGCTGTTGGCCCTAGGGCCTACAGCAGCCTAGCCATATGCTACCCTGGCCTTTGACACACATGTACTTTGATTTCACTTGCCCCTGCCAACCAGAACCACAGAGGTGTTTCCTGGGGTGTATTACCAATCTTCCGCACAATCATCAGGGGTATTTATGACAATTGCTAATGAGGAGTCTTGTTTGCTATTGCTAGGTGGTCTATTCTGGAGTATGGCGTAACTCTGAGATGGGAACCTATCCCTCCAGCATGTGCTGTTTAGTGAGCTGACAAGGTTTAGGGCCCTAGAGCGTGTATCCCGGAGGGATTGTGATATGTTGCCATGGTGGTTGTCACCCAGCTATGGGTGTGACATACCTCTGTATGTCTGGCAGAGGTCACGTCTGTGTGGCCAGTATGCAATACAGTGTAGATGTGGTTTTGTGAGTCAGTCTGCATAGGCCATCTGTTTGCGGACAGTTTTACCCTTTGGGAGGTATGTCTGTGGCCTTTTCACCTGGCGTAGTTGTCATGTGAGGTACATACCACACAGGGCATTGTGATGAGTAGAGGGGAACACTGTCCTATATTTCTATAGATGACACACCTGTTGTCATGACACATAACACACAGACTGATTACAGGTGTAGTGTGGCACTGTCTTCATCAAAGCGGAGGCTACTGTCCACCAGTGTCCCATGCTCCCTTATCACACCTTCACTGTTAGGTAGATCTCTACCTATGTGGTAGTTCATGGGTACAGTGTTTTGGAAAGGAGGAATAGTACTGCAGTATCAACACTTGTCTACAGTCCATGCCTTGGTCACCACACACCTGTTGCAGTACATATGACCCCATGTCTCTCTGTCTCTCCCTCTCTCTCTATATGGATATATGTATGTATGTATGTATGTATGTATATATATATATATATATATATATATATATATATATATATATATATATATTATATATATGCATATCTATACACATACATGTACACATCCATTGCTGTACACATGGATGTACATATAGGCACATGTACAGTCCACCTTTCATGGTGGGGATATCACTTATGCGACAGTTGAGGGATGTACAGTTATGTGATTATATTGCACAGTGTTGTGCAAAATGCATGTGGGTGTCCTCAGCCCATGTAGCATTAGCAGGCCTCACTGGCTGTAACACAGCAGATCAGACAAATCAGTCCCACAGCATTTAACCACCACATGACATATATCAGCACTGCGTGCTGTTTTCTAGGCCACACACTATGACCTACATAGATATATGCACATATCAACCTTCAATGACAGATATCTGTCCACCCTTCACTAACAGTTGCAGTATGTCCCTTGCCCTATGCACATGTGCAGATACAGATAGATACATACTGCTGCCACACATGGATGATTTGCAGTGTATAGAGTACTCTTCAGGAACATCTACTACATGCCAACACATACATGTGAGTTACATACCTTACCTTTGTATTTCCCTGCTCCGTGTGTTACGGTTTTGTAGGGTTTTTTTTTTGGTTGTTTGTTTTGGGTTTTTCCCCTCTATTTCGGTTTATGTCTCAGTTTCTCTCTCTGTTGTGTCTCTGTCTCTGTGTCTGTGTCCGTGTCTCTCTCTCTCTCTCTCTCTCTCTCTCTATCTATCTCCCAACACCTGCAATGAAAGAATTGCATGTGTGGACTGCAGGTACAGCCTACTTTTCTAGGTATCAGCACTTGTGCATGTGACAGCCTCTGCACCAATTGCTGCCCACCATTCAGTAATTGCATGCAGCCTGCTGTGTGGTGATTGCATTACTCACTGTGACTGCAGCCCACTGCTATAAAATGCTGGGTTAGGTAGGTGTAGCCCTTTCAGCTTTCCAAGGTGGGGCCCATGCTTGTTTGCTCTGGACACTGTTGTGTCAGTCAGAAGGTTGGTATATGTCTCTTATCTGAAGCTAGGGTTGTAGCCAGTTATATGCATGTTGTACTCAAACCTGAATGTTGCTGCTTCCAGTACGCATTTCTCAGTGCAGACATGTACTCACCCCTCCAAATGCTAACACAGGATACATGGGAGTATGTACTTTATTTCTGACTTACACAATTAACTGCCATAAAAATGTGGTTATTGCACTGTATTCCTGTGGCCAGTATTTATCCTTGTCTGATACTGTGTGGTGTTTGTAAGGTGCTACTGTAACATTATTCCCTGCTAGGATGGCTGGTTCTCCTTTCACAGTCATGTCATGCAATTCCACAACAACTGCTGGTAAAGTCTCACAGAACAGGATTTGTATTATACCATTCCTAATTTCCATTTACATTCCCTCATTATAATGCATGATATATTTATTTCAGAACCAAGTTATTTGTATATCTGTTGTGGCTTAGTAGTAATTCATGCAGTCTATTGAGTCAATGGTCTGGGGTTCGAGACTGGCAGAGTTTTTTTCTTTTGCTGCTCAGCAGAACAAGGGCCCTGCCATAGAGTGACTAAGGCACTTTTAAGCAGTTGTAAGTGGGTTTGCGTGGGTTTGCACGATGCTTAGCGATGCTTAGCTAAACGCACACATGCACACACTCACTTAAACCCACTTACTACTGCTTAAAAGTGCTTACTTATTTATTTTTATTTATTTATTTTACATTTGTTGACCGGGCTGGTTCAGCTGGATATATTTCCATTTTCATTAGAGGCCCGGGAAGAAAAGCTCCAAAGAGTAAAAACATGAAATACAAACAATGAAGGAATGATAATTGTTACATAGTACATAAACATAGTAGAAATAAAGTATGCATCTTTTTTTTTTTTTTTGTCAACCAGTATGTATCATTGTATCATTGTGATCACCAGTTCAGTTCCTCATAAGAGAAATAATGAGGAAAAAAAAAACTTAGTATGGTATAGACAAATATGAGCACAGGCAAGGAAGGGTTAGTCTGGTTTACTGCATGGGCATAACCAGTGTATTTTAAAGTGTGTTTTGAGCTTTTGAGGCAAAGAAGAGAGTGATGTTAGTTCTTTGGGAAGTAGGTTCCAGTCTTTTCCCACAGTGTTAGAAAACAGGGAGTTTCCAGCCAAATTGTTAGTTTTGGTTATGCTAGCTAGAAGCTTGTTAGGGGAGCGTAGTATATCTAAGTTTTTATAGGGGATTATGAGATTGGATAGTATTGGAGTTCTATTAGGTTGATAAAATATCTTGTGGGCCATGGTTAGTTGGGAGATTTTTAGAAGGTTTTGAATTTCTAGCCAGCCCAGCTGCATGAGATTTAGGCAGTGGTGGGTACGAAAAGGATTACCCGTGGCAAATCTGGCGATGTTGTTATAGGCATGCTCTAGTTTGACAAGGTTATTCTTTTTGAGGTTAGTATATATGGGAGAGGCATAAAGAAGAGTAGAAATTAAATGGGAGTGTGCAATTTGGGTTTTAGCTGTTGGAGTTAAGAAGGATTTGATTCGATATAAGGAACCAATTTTCTTGTTGATAGTTTTAATGGTGTTATTTATGTGATTATCAAATGTAAGGTTGTTATCAATAGTAATTCCTAACAACTTGGTTGTGCAGTCAGGGTGTATGATAGTATCATTATTGAAAGTGATAGAGAAATCTATTGGGGTGGACTTATTGGTTGGTGTAAAAAGAAAGAGCTTGGTTTTCTTAGCATTAAGAAGGAGACAACGTTTAGTGAACCAAGTTTCAAAAGAATTGAATACTTTCTGTGTCAGGGAATGTAGTGCAGATGGTATGCTTGCTGAACAGATTAATGTTGAATCGTCTGCATATTGAATGCAGGTGGCATTTGGGATTGTTACATGCAGGTCATTAATAAAAAGAGAGAAGAGAAGTGGACCTAGAATAGAGCCCTGAGGGACTCCCAGGGTGACAGGTAGAAGAGATGATATATTATCTGCCCAAAGAACTGCTTGTTGTCTATTGGTTAGGTAGGACCTGAACCATTTAATTGCTAAAGAGTCAAGGGTGAAGGATTCAAGAATGTTAATAAGAAGGGCATGGTTAACCATGTCGAAAGCTTTGGAGAGGTCAATAAAGAGAGCAGATGAGAGGTTGTTGTCATTGCGATTTCTATTTATAACATCTGTAAAGGATAGCAGGGCTGTCGTGGTACTATGGGATGGCCTAAAACCATGTTGGCATTTAGCTATCATGTTATTTTGAGTTAAATGGTTTAACAGTTGATGATGAACACATTTTTCCATAATTTTAGGTAAGGGAGATAAAAGTGCTATTGGCCGATAGTTAGAGTAGTTGTTTGAGTTTCCGCCTTTGTGAAGGGGAATGATATGGGAGATTTTCCAGATGTTAGGAACATTCCCTTCCTTAATGGTTCTATTTATGAGGATGGATATAGAATACAAAATTACTTTGGCTGCTTTTTGGAGGTATTCAGAAGGTAGCTGGTCAGCAGAAGGGGTACAGGGCTTAAGTGTTTGGATGAGTTTGAAGACAAGAGTGGTAGAGACTGGTTGTATTGAGAAAGCAGGTAGAGTACTATGTGTGGAAGTGGCAAGGTTTGAGCTGTCTAGAGTAAGTTGGCTTGCTAGTGTTTGTATGGTTTCCGTAAAGAAGGAATTAAAGGCATTGGCTGTTTGCTGGGGGGTGTTTGGGTCTGCTGGAAGTGGGGCTGGCGTCTGAGAGTGCCCTGGGGAAAGGAGTTTATTTATACTAGACCAAAACCTCTGGGGGTTATTTTGTGGTTTTGTTGTAGTTTATAGTAGTAGTTTTTTTGTCGGATAGTATTGCCTTTTTTGTACTATTTCTCAGTTGCTTAAACAGTAGTTGCTCAGAAGTATTTTTGTTAGCTCTCCACTTTGCCCAGGATTTATTTCTAAGTAAGATTTTTTGTTTGGTTTCTTTGGAAAGCCAGGGGGCTGGTTTGGGTTTCATTTTGATGGTCCTTTTGGGTGCATGCTTATCAAGGATAGATAGAAATTTAGAGTTTAGATAGTCAATGGCTTGTTCAAGTGGTAGAATTTTTAAAGGGTTCCAGTCACAAGCATTTAGTTCATTTTGGAATAATGTTGGTTGAAATGTTTTTTGTTACATATGATTCTATAAATGGGAGGATTTGAGATATTACTCCCGCTAACCCCACGCTAATTTCTTTGAAAGAAAAGAAAATGGGGAGATATGAAAGTGGGGAAAAAGGTGGCACAAAGAGGGACATACAGTAGGTAAACAAGCTTGGGATGTGCAGGATGGCTGTAGGGAAGGTCCATAGCTGCCTATATCTTTACCAGCAACAGCTGTGCATATGCAATAAATTTGGAGTGATATTTTAAACCTTCCACCCCTGGGAGAGGGGTGAGGACAACAAAGTTTGTTGTACTGCCAATTATAATTATCAGTTTACATGTCCAATGGACATGTGTGCGAAATGGGCAGCTATGTATGGGGCATAATTTTTTTGTTGGTACAGATTGCCCATTTTTTTTTTTTTCAGGTGAGAGTGGGAAGTGAGGTAGAGGAAGTAGGTATGTCCGAGGAGGTGAGTTTGAGAGGTAAACAGACAAGACAGACAAGACGCATACAGGGGCGGTGTATGACACATGGGGTAGGTGAACACAATTGATGGGGTCGGATGTTTGGAAATTGCAAGCCCATGAGCCCACAGATGGTAACAGTGGAACTGAGATCCCCACCCATGGGCAGTCACCACTGCACCTTCACAGCCCCGAGGGTGGCTGTGCTGGGGGCTGCGTAGGATGGGCAGGCTCACCCGTGAGATGCGCCACTCTCGCCTCGAGCTGGTGTAGGGGATCAGCGACTGAACGCTGGATCTCCCTATGCACCACAACCCGGACCCTTTGAAGGATGACAGGTGGCCCTTCTTTGCCCACACTTGCACGGGGGGGGTGAGCCCCATCCCCTGCAGCGCTTCCACCCGAAGGTGGCACAGGACCAATGGAGAAGGGGAGCTCGGGCTGGGCACCGGACCTGCTGGTGCCAGGTGCACTCGCCAGCTGAGGTGAGACAGGTGAGTCCGCTGGGACCGGCCTTCCCATACGTTCTGTGATTAGGTGTGTTTAATTACAACATAAACAATAGCATTCCAGATTAGTTGTAACAGCATGCAGTAATATTCCCATTAACTCAACCCACCAAGGTTCCAACAGTTGAACAGCATGCATAACACATGCATATATTGAACCACAGTGGATATTCCAACAGCATGCAGGGCTGTTTGGTAGCAACAGGCCACCATCATTGTGGTGTTTAAACAGGGCACATGCATCAACATGAATGCAAGTATTTATAGAACAATAGGACATATGTCTCAACAAATATTTAAGATTACACATACCCATTGAGGTGTGGAATTGCATGGTTTATGCACATACAGTAGGGTGTAGAAAAAAACATCTTATAATTACCTTTTCGTCTACACTACATTCTTAGTGATTGCAGGTGTATATCCCCTACATGTATTATTACACTTGCCACCATACATTAGGTTGTGTAATGGGTTTGGCTAGTTCAATATATGCCTGACCTATATCTGACATACTAACTGTCCAGGATGCAGATGTTACTGCTACATATTTCTTGATTGCATTTCTATTTCTTTATCTACATATCTGGGATGTTTTCACATGACATTTTCACTTCGATTTGTACAGAACCCTGCATTTCTTGACACACACTTGCATTTTTGGGGAAAAAATAACATGCTATATGTGTGCCAGATGTACTTATGCATGCCAGCCAGTAACTGACTGTTGCAGACTGTATATATGCTTCACAGCTACTAGCACTTCTATCACCCACTTTATATGGCAGTGCACAACTCTGGGTTGCCAGCACTTTTTCAAACAGTACTATTTGTATAATCCCAGGGTATAACAATATTTCAAACTCTGTGACACAGACACACTCTGGGTTTTAGACCTTTATTAATGGCATTAAACATTGCGGTGGTGGTGCTGCGTTAGCGTTTTTGCCTCACAGTTAGACACTGCCTGTTTGGTTCTCAGTTAGAGCATCTTCTGTGTAGTGACATGCGTGAATGGGCGTTCCTTCGTTGAAGGTTGTGCGTTAGGCCCGGCAAGCCAGTACGTAAAAATCTACTGCCAATCATTAGCGGACCGGAGTTCCGCTGTGGTGACCCCTAACCGGGAAAAGCCGAAAGACACAAACAAACATTAATGGCATTACACACTTTTCCACAAGCTCACTCCTTTATTTGTTTTAACGGTGCATATGGCAGACATGTTCAAGGCATATTATACCTTTATTAATCAGTTCCAAAATAATCCACACGAATTGTTCACTCCAAGCTCAGTACAATTCAGCAAAATAAATCCACCGGATGAAATTCACGTTACACTGGATATGCCCCTGTACCAACCCAGACTAAGACCTCATACTTCCCTCCAACATACTCTGTTCAGCTACTCCCCCAAACGTTAATTAATGAGATCCTTTATGACTAATCTATAACTATTGCTATCCTCGGCCTCCATGGTCAATAAGAAAAGCATGCCACTGGACTAATGGAAGTATGTATATACTATGTCTACTAGCAATTTGTATTGTAATCACAATTTATTGGATTGTCTGTTTTGTCACATCTATGTACTATGTACTATGTCTACAATCTTCATCTATGTAACCTCTATTGTGGAACATTTACTTGTAATATCTATTTCTTATCCTAATCTGTATCTTTGGAGCTTTTCTCCCCGGGACTCCGCTGAAAATGGACATGTATCCAGCCGGACCATCCCGGTTAACAAATGTAAAATAAATAAATAAATAAATAATAAATAAATAAAATAAATTAAAATCCTAAAATCTATTTATTGAACTGCATATGTTAAGCGCTTTCACTAGACTAAGCTAGCTTCATCAGAACAGTTAAAACAACTTAAAACACTCCATTTTAAATTGAAATTGGCACCAAAACTGAGCTATTCTTAAAGTGATATGTGATTAAAAAACATCTTGGGCAAATATAATATATATAAATATTCAAATACATTTATTACAAAGCTAAAAGTGTTTATATATATAAAATATATAAATTAAAACATTAATGAATAATTCCAACAACTAATTGCATGTATTAACTATTTAACATTAAAAGAGGTTTGATAGAAAAATAATCATTGATGCCTGGTGTTCTTGTGGCATCTGTCATAACCTGCCAGTATAGTTCTCTGTAGGCTAAGTAATTTTTAATATTGCCTCCTCTAGGATCACTTTTAATAGTCTCTATAATGGCAAATTTGAATTTGTGTTCACTACCCTCTTCCTCTATATGCCTGGCTAATGCGTTTTTCATGTCCTTGTTTTTAATGCAATACAAATGTGCGTATATTCTTTGTCTTAATAATCTCTCAGTCTTCCCTATATAAAATGAGGGACAGACCGTACACAAAGCAACATACACCAACATATTGGATTTACAATTACCTCTAGGTGAATAAATTTTAGTTCTATTCGCATTTCTCAAAGTAATGGGACTAATTTCGTATATACTTGAACATTGGTTACAAGTCCTACACTTAGATGTGTGTGCATTGACTCTATACTTAGTCTTATTTCCTAGTTCAAGGATTCTCTTGATGTTCATACCCATTTTATTCACAAATCTAGGTTCAGTCCCTAGTACATCTGCTATTTATTTGTCGTTTATTAAAAATCGCCAATTTTTAATAATAATGTCTTTGATGAGATGACTGAATGGACCAAATTCAATTACACAGGCTTTCTTCCCTATAACAAATTGTTCATTGGTACCAATATTTACTATGTCATTAGATACAATGTTAGAGCCTAGTAATGGTACATATTTTGTTCCCCATTGACTTATAACATATCTGGATACGTCATTCATTCATTCTATGTCATACCCTCTATCTAAAAATAAAGATGTAATATATTATATATAGACGACATCTATATTATATGGAATGGAGATATAAATTCATATTCAGCATTCATTAATCACATTAATTCAAGTAGTGATTTTTTAAAATTTACTTCAGTGGTAAATGAAAATGGTGTTCCTTATTTAGATACATTGGTATCAGTTGAAGATGGTATTTTGAAGTCCACTGTATATAGGAAAGACACCTTTACTAATTCATATGTGGACTACAATAGCTTTCATCCCAGAAAAGTGAAAAGGAATATTTACAAAGGTCAATGTATCAGAGCTATTAGAATGTGCTCCAAGTACAACGATATGGTTAAAGAAATTAAATATATTACATCTTTATTTTTAGATAGAGGGTATGACATAGAATTAATGAATGATGTATCCAGATATGTTATAAGTCAATGGGGAACAAAATATGTACCATTACTAGGCTCTAACATTGTATCTAATGACATAGTAAATATTGGTACCAATGAACAATTTGTTATAGGGAAGAAAAAAACTTACAGTAATTTCAATAAAGCCTGTGTAATTGAATTCGGTCCATTCAGTCGTCTCATCAAAGACATTATTATTAAAAATTGGCGATTTTTAATAAACGACAAAGAAATAGCAGATGTACTAGGGACTGAACCTAGATTTGTGAATAAAATGGGTATGAACATCAAGAGAATCCTTGAACTAGGAAATAAGACTAAGTATAGAGTCAATGCACACACATCTAAGTGTAGGACTTGTAACCAATGTTCAAGTATATACGAAATTAGTCCCATTACTTTGAGAAATGCGAATAGAACTAAAATTTATTCACCTAGAGGTAATTGTAAATCCAATATGTTGGTGTATGTTGCTTTGTGTACAGTCTGTCCCTCATTTTATATAGGGAAGACTGAGAGATTATTAAGACAAAGAATATACGCACGTTTGTATTGTATTAAAAACAAGGACATGAAAAACGCATTAGCCAGGCATATAGAGGAAGAGGGTAGTGAACACAAATTCAAATTTGCCATTATAGAGACTATTAAAAGTGATCCTAGAGGAGGTAATATTAAAAATTACTTAGCCTACAGAGAACTATACTGGCAGGTTATGACAGATGCCACAAGAACACCAGGCATCAATGATTATTTTTCTATCAAACCTCTTTTAATGTTAAATAGTTAATACATGCAATTAGTTGTTGGAATTATTCATTATTTTTTTAATTTATATATTTTATATATATAAACACTTTTAGCTTTGTAATAAATGTATTTGAATATTTATATATATTATATTTGCCCAAGATGTTTTTTAATCACATATCACTTTAAGAATAGCTCAGTTTTGGCGCCAATTTCAATTTAAAATGGAGTGTTTTAAGTTGTTTTAACTGTTCTGATGAAACTAGCTTAGTCTAGTGAAAGCGCTTAACATATGCAGTTCAATAAATAGATTTGGGGATTTTAATTTCATCCGGTGGATTTATTTTGCTGAATTGTACTGAGCTTGGAGTGAACAATTTGTGTGGATTATTTTGGAACTGATTACATGTTGCTCCATACGTGCTGTTCTTGTTCTGTTGTCATACCTTTATTAATAGGTTAGAACACTCTTTTTCAGGCTCACTCACTTATTTTATATGACAGTGCCCGTAGAGATATTATTCCAGACATATGTTACCTTTCTTAATGGGTTACTACACTCTTTTTCTGCCTCTCTGACATTTTTATCTGACACTACATGCAGAGGACTTATTCAGACAATTTTATTGCTGTATTATTGGACTACAACACTTTCTCTCGCGTTCTCTCCCATATTTTATATAACAATACATGCAGAATAATCACTAACCTGCTTGGTGGCGTACCCTTAGCAGCCTATCAGCATAGGCTTGCTGATTCTCAGCACGGTCACCTGCAGCTGTTAAGTAAATGAAGGGATATTGAGACATACGTATCCATTATACATACTCAATTATCAATTCTTACATACTGCATTCCATGGCTACATACTCAGTTGTGGGGCATCCTGCATCCCACGGTCCTCCTGTATCCATTGGTTGAGACGGTCCTGCTTCCATCTCTTCATGTCTGCATGGTGGTGAAGGACCTGCTCACCAGTCCGAGGAACACCTGTGGCACTGGTCAGGTCATGAGCTAACCGGTTCCAAGCCTCTGCCTTGTACTCCGTCCCTTGGAACTGGCCCTGCAGGAGTCTTGACTCATGACGGTGGACAAGGAGCCAAACCATGTATTTCGACTCCTCGATGCCCCAACGTTGCGCTCGGAAGTGTCTTCCCTCTCCAACACCAGCCATTCTAACTGCAGATATGAGCTACAATCAGTTATGGTGTGTATTATCGCATATGGGGCTTAAATATGCTGCATTTCCCACACTTTTTTGTGATTGGCCATTTTTTTAAATTCTCGGCTGACTGCAGACCTGCTTAGTAATGGTTAAACTACCATTAGTAAGTATATGTATGTTAACAGTAGCTGTTTCCCCTATGTTGTCATGGCTTCGTGGTTCTGTGCTTTGCTTGTGAGGCACAGAGTCCTGGGTTTGATCCTTGTCATTCATTTTATTTTCATACTGTCCAGACAGGCTAGGGGGTGTGGCTGCGTTTAAGAAACTTTGCTCTACGTTGCTCCTCGGTGCCCTACGGTGCCCTGGTTGGCGCAACATGCACGTCAGAGCAAACACATTGCACTGGTTAAAGTGCTATTTTGCTATGGGCACCTCTATTGCACTGGGTTAACCGTTATTATACTATGGGCACCTCTATTGCGCTGGATTAACCTTTATTAAACTATGGGCAACTCTAGTGCGCTGGGTGAAGTGCTGCTTAACTGCAGGCAATTATATATCAGGATCATTTAAAATATTTATTTTGTTCACTGATACATTGGCCATTTCACTGTGTTTTAGTACTATTTACACATATTTGTCTGGTATTATTTCATATACTGATATAAAAATAAATACAAAGGGGAGTGTGGGGACTCGAACCGTGAATGCCTCTTTTTTGCACGAACACTCTACCATTACGCTATTGCTATTTGGTGTGATTTGCATAAACATTCGTTCTTATGCTCTGCCATGACAGAATTGCGAACTGTAGCTAAGCAATGGGCATACCTCCGCACAAGCGCAAATACGGGCAGCTATTTTGGGAATTTAAAAAAATTAATTTAATGTTTTGCTTTTTATAATTGTGATGGGGGGTTACAATATCAGGGAGTGTGATGTTGGGTGCAGGGACATTTGAGCGGACTCGCTCTTGTGTATTTGCTTTTACTTTTCAAACACTTGTAGGGCCATGGACATTTAGACTGCTCAGCAGTCGGACATGCCCCCTGCTTTCTTACATGGTCCATGTACGACTTAAGGTTGGGTCAGCGTGCCCTCATGCATATTCATGGCACGCTGATGTCATACCGTTCAACTGCAGCCTCCGACTAAGACTTATTAAGTCTTACATGGAGGATTCGTGAATCCTGGGGCTGGAGTTTTTCTCCATGGGTTTTCACTGAAAATGAGATCTTTTCTTAGTTGGACTTTCCCAGTAAACAAATGAAAATTAATAAATAATGCATACATAAGCACTGACTGCATTTCATTTGTTTTTTCATTGGCACATTGCTGTTTGCCAGCCTATCCATGTCTTGTTCCATAGCAGCTAATCCTTGTATCAAGTCCTGATCCTGATATATAATTCCCTGCAAGAGGGGAAAACATACTGGACCTGATCATCACCAACATGGGGACTCTATGCTCCAGACCAGAAGTGTATCCCTCACTGGTAAGATCATACCATAAACTAATCTCACTGGATATTCACATCCTGACCCCACCCCCTGCCCAGAAAACCACAGTGAAAAACTTCTCTAAAGCAAATTTCACACTCCTCAAAACTGAGGTGGAATCCTTCAAAGCCCCCGGGCCTGTGGAAAATACGGCCCAGACCGCAGAATCCTTTATAAACGCATTCTATGAACACCTTCAGGAATGCAAGGATCATGCGATCCCAAATAAAACCAAGACCCAATCCTCCAAAGGCAGACGTCCTGTCTGGTGGACCCCAGCCATAAACAAACTATACAATAGAAGGAGGAAGCTACTAAATGATAGAGCAAAATCCCAAAAAGGGAAGGCATCACTGATCAGTATTAGCAAAAAACTACGGGCACTCATAAAATTGTCTAAGGCCAGCTTCAAGAGAAAAATTGCACAGGACACTAAGGATAATCACAAGGCTTTCTTTAGTTATGTTAGGAACCTGGGTGGTAATTCCCAGATATGCTCAGAATTAGTCCAAAATGACAAAAAATACACTGAACCCACAGACATTGCCAACATCCTAGCTGACAGCTTCAGCACAAACTCCCCCCCCCTCCCCACCAAAAGGGCAAATATCTATCCCAGCAGAGTGCTGCCCCCCTGACATCTCAGATGCTCAGGTAAGAGCCACCCTCTCCAAAGCAAAAAACACAGCATCAATGGGATCAGATGGTGTCCC
Organism: Protopterus annectens; assembly: GCF_019279795.1. Classification (NCBI taxonomy): domain Eukaryota; kingdom Metazoa; phylum Chordata; order Ceratodontiformes; family Protopteridae; genus Protopterus; species Protopterus annectens. Next base: position 1,425,614,916 of record NC_056726.1, read on the forward strand.
AGGCTGTGTCCTACATGAACTACAAGAAGAGCTAAACCCAAACATAAAACTACTGTTCAATCTCAGCCTTACTACAGGATATGTGCCCAAAGAGTGGCGTACAGCAACAGTGGTCCCTCTCCATAAAGGTGGTGCCTCAACGGATCCTGGAAACTATCGCCCCATAAGCCTGACTAGCTTGGTCTGCAAAGCTATGGAAAGGATCATCATGGACCTCATAAATAAAGATATCGGGGACCTACAGACACTGGATTCTACCCAGTTCAGCTTTGTTAAGGGCAGATCCTGCCTCGTAAACCTGGTTGATTTCTTTGAAACAGTCACCAAGGCCATTGACGAGGGGAAGGTGGTCCACACAGCCTACCTGGACCTCGCAAAAGCCTTCGATACAATACCCCACTCGGGCTTTATAGATAAGCTCACCAGCTTAAATATAAACCCCTATGTCACTAGATGGATTGCAAACTGGCTCAAGGACAGAACCCACATGGTTAGAATTGCTGGAGCCATGTCAGACTCTAAACCAGTTACAAGTGGTGTCCCACAAGGCTCAGTCCTGGGACCTCTCTTGTTCGGTATATATTTCTCTGAGGTAAAGGCCAACACGGAAGGACTGTGGCTGACCAAGTTCGCAGATGACTGCAAACTGGGCGCCATAATCAACTCTCCAGCCGACACAAGCATCCTCCAAAAAAGCCTCATAGAAACAGACAACTGGTGCCAGAGCCATGGCCTCAAGCTAAATGCCAAAAAGTGTATAGTCATCCCCTTTGGCAAAAACAAAGTGCCCACAAATTACCACATAGGTGGTAATCCATTAAGTACAGAAGAAGTAATTAGGGACCTGGAGACCCAAGTTGATAGCAATCTCTCATTTGACAACCACGTGGCCAAAGTGGTTAGAAAAACATTTTATATAGCCCACCTAATCATGAAGGGATTCACATCTAGATCGGGGAGGTCATCGTGCTTCTTTACTCATCCCTCATCAGGCCCATAATTGAGTACAATGCCCCTTTTGGGATGTACCTTACCAGACACCTGCAGCAACTGGAAAGACCCCAAAAGTACCTCACCAAGAGGATCAAAGGGCTCAAACAGATGCCATATGTTGCCCGGTTAAAGAAACTCCAGCTCTATTCAGTGGCATACCGCCTGTTCAGAGGCGATTTGTGCCTGACGTATAAAGCCATGTCCAACCCGGAATTAATGGACATGCTGCACCTCAGAAAATCCAAATCCCATCGAGCTACGCTCGAGACTTGAACCTCAGCACTGAAATAAATAGGACATGCTCGAGGGACAGATTCATAACCCAGAGGCTCCCTTCACTCTGGAATAAAATCCCAGTCCAGGTTAGGCAGAGTCCCTCATTGACTCTCTTCAAGAGGAATCTTGATGAGTGGATAGGAGATCATAGGTTTACCCCGGGTATCACTCCTGTGTCACTGTTAGACAGAGGCACAGTATAATAACCTCAAAAAAGGGCATAGCATAATAAATTTAAAATGGGTGGCGAAAGCCAAACACATTCTGGCTAGGCTTATAAATGCCCTAGGGCAGATAGCCTAGTATGAACCTATGAACCTAAGTCTGTGAGAGTTGTACATGCATTTGTACAAAGCAGCAGAATTTGTTTAAAGTAACTGTCAGATTCTGCCAGTGGTGTATAATGCGACCAGATGTATTTGTGATGTTCAGAGATTGTAGATCAAAATTCTGATCAGGAAGGGATGTTGTTCAAATCTGAAATATTGGCTTTGCTTCTCTGCTGTTTGCAAATAGCACTGCCCTTGTGCTACAATCTGACTGTGACCTCTGACATCTGCTTGAGTGATTCTTCGCTAAGTGTGAAGAGACAGGGATGACAAACAGCCTCCCCAAATCAAAAGTCATGGCATTGTCCTAAGAGCAAGAGGATCGCATTATACATGTTGGCAGGAGCTGCCATTAATAGAGGAGTTTATTATTCACTGGTAATAGCAGAGAAAATGAATGAGACTGATAAGCAGATGACAGCAGTAGCTGCAGTCATGTAGGTATTGAGCCTCTCAATGGAAGTAAAGCAGGAGATGAGCTCTCAAGCAAAACTCTCATGTTCTCTTGTAAAGAATAAGACATGAGTATAAGTGGCTTAAGTAAAATTCTTCTGCAGGGGTATTTAGAATTGTTTTCCATAAATGAGGAGGAGATTTAGTAATCAAAGCCAGAACCAATAGATCTAACACTGTTTGATAATGAGAAGATCTGCATGAGATGGATTAGGCATCTTATGTAGATGCCCCTTGGATGAATTCCATTGGATTTGCACATGATGCAGTGTGAAAAGGGCTCAGCATATATCCGGGGCATATTGGGACAATGCTTGACATTCCCTCACGATGACCTGGAATCGCTTTCCTGGGAAATGGAAATTTAGTTTTCCCTGTTTATTTGAATTCACTGTAACCCTCGACATAAGAATTGGAAGAAAAAAAAAAAAACTAATAGAGCCTCCATGTTTCTTGGCTTACCAGTACCATCTTCTGTGCATTTCTAACTTCCTGTCCTAAAAAAGTGATAGAATCTACACGTCTCCAAGCCTTGTTTAACTGTCCCACACAGAATTGTATGGCAGAAATAAGAAAACGTTTTCATTCTTATCCACACCCCTTCCAAAATAAGTGTGTTAGGCTGTATTTTTGCCATTTAAAACTGGCCCCCTAGAGGTAAAAAAACAGACAGGCAACTGTTCCTTCCCACCTGTCTGGTTAGATCCTCTGACATATAGCTTGATTAATTACAATTCACTATGGTCAGAAGAACCCTTTATGTTAGCAAAGCAGCTTCCATAATGCTTGTCTGTGTTTTTTTTTTCTTCCCAGTTTCCTGTAATAATGCACTACACACCATAAATTCTCCAGACATACAGCACTATCACAAATCATATGCAGAAATTAATTTACAAGGCTAATAATATTGCTGCGTTTCCCATTTCTTATTTTCCCTTCTTAATATCTGCATTTTCCTGCACATCACTGTCACAGCTTCTGATATATCATTTGTCTTGCTCAACACTATGGAATTTCAATTGAATTGTGCTGAGAAAAAAACATGCAAATTAAATTAGCCTGAACTTTAAATGAAAAGGATTTCTGTTTAACTTATTTAATTAGTTGGCTGGGTAAATGGGTTGGTCCTAGGACTGTTTTCAATTATTGCCCAGGACAGAAGGCCATACAAAATATTAGGTTCATAGGTACTTACAATGCTGTGAGAATCATAAGAAGCTAAGCCTTACATTCCCAAGGCAGTTTTTAGCCCTTATATTTTGCATACAAATAACTCAGAACAAGGCTATGTTGGGACATTTACATTTCCCCTATCTATTAGTAGTGCTAAATCAGGGGTAAATTTGTGGTTACCCATCCATTTATTCAAATTCTCTCTGTGATATAAACCTATCCCCCCAAAATGTTATATTTATGTTGCAAAACAGATTGAGATTGTTTAAGCAGGCATTTTGTATACCCCTGGGCTTGTAAATGTGTAAAGGTTTGCGACAAGAAGCAACTCATTAACAGTTTGGAGATTTAATCCTTTGCAATAACATGCCAGCATACATACTACATATTCCAGAAAGCATTTAAATTATTTATAATTATTTAAAACATCCAAGTCTAAGTACACTTGAACTAAGCAAACTTATTTTCATAGGATCATAGGTAGGTACTAGGCTATTGGCCCTGGGGCCTATACAAGTGCAGCCAAAAAGGTACCCTGGCTTTTGCCACCCAAGAAAATTATTTTCCTGTGCCACTGTTGACCAGAGCCACAGAGGTGATCCCCGGGGTGAAGGTCCTATTTCCCATCCAGTCATCAAGATTTTTCTTGAAGAGTGCTAATGAGGAGCTTTGTTTGATATAGATAGGTAGTTTATTCCAGAGTATGGGAAGTCTCTGGGACAGGAATCTATCCCTCCGGCATGTTCTGTTTATTGTGGTGACAAGGTTTAGGTCCCTAGAGCATGTAGCTCAGAGCGATTGGGATTTCTTTAAGTGGAGCATGTCCAACAGCTCTGGGTTTGACATAGCTTTGTATGTTAGGCAGAGATCACCTCTGAGTAGGTGAAATGTGATGGAGTAAAGCTGGAATTTTTTGAGACGGTCTGCGTAGGGCATCTTTTTGAGGCTAGTAATCTTCTTTGTGTGGTAATTCTGTGGCCTTTCCAGTTGTTGTAGATGTCTTGTGAGGTACATACCAAAAGGGGCATTGTACTCTATAATGGGTCTAATGAGTGATGAGTAGAGGGGAACAATGACCTCCTTTTTTCTGGATGAGAAACCTTTTGTGATGAGGTGTGCCACATAGAAGGATTTCCTGACTACTGTGGCGATGTGATTATCAAAGGAGAGACTATTGTCCACCTGTGTCCAAAGGTCTCTTATCACACTTTCGGTGTTAAGTATACTACCGCCTATGTTGTAGTTCATGGGTACAGAGTTTTTACCAAAGGGGATGACAATGCACTTTTTGGCATTGAGCTTGAGGCCATGGCTTTGACACCAGGCATCTGTCTCAGTGAGGCCCTTTTGTAGGATGTCAACATCGTTAGGAGTTTCGATTATGGCTCCTAGTTTGCAATCATCTGCAAACTTCATTAGCCAAAGACCTTCTGTGTTAGCCTGTACTTCAGAGAAGTAGATACTAAACAGGAGAGGACCCAGGAATGAACCCTGTGGTACTCCACTTGTCACTGGTCTGAAGTCGGATTTGGAGTCTGCTGCTTTTACAGTGTGGGTTCTCTCAGTGAGCCAGTTGGCAACCCATCTTGTGACATAGGGATTTATACCTAGTTTAGTGAGTTTATCTATAATTCTAGAGTGGGGGATGGTGTCAAAAGCCTTGGCAAGATCTAGATAGGCTGTGTGAACCACCTTACCCTTGTCTATGGCTTTGGTGACTGCTTCAAAAAAGTCTATTCAGGTTTCGGAGACATGATCTGCCTTTTACAAACCCGAACTGGGTGGGATCCAGAGTTTGGAGATTACCAATGTCTTTGTTTATAAGTTCAATGATGATATGTTCCATGGCCTTGCAGACCAGGCTCGTCAGGCTAATGGGGCCGTAGTGGCTCCCCCCTTGTGGAGAGGGATAACCACTGCTGTGCACCATTCAGCAGGCACAAAGCCTGAGGTGAGGCTATGATTGAACATGGTACTTAGGTGGGGTGCCAGTTCATTCTGTAGTTCATGTAGAATGCAGCCTGGAATGTTGTCTGGTCCCATGGATGCTGTGTTCTTGGCTTTGGAGAGTGTGGTTTTTACCTGTGCAGCCATAATTACAGGAACTTTGCATTCTTCCGGTATAGAGATGGGCTCTTTAGGGGTTGGGGGGGGGGGTAAAGTTAGCACTGAACCTATCTGCCAGGAAGTTGCCAATATCAGTTGGGTCTGTATATTTAGTGCCATTGTGCTGTAACTCAGAGAAGATCTGAGTGTTGCCATTGAGATTCTTGACATAGCTATAGAATGCTTTGTGGTTGTCTTAAGAATCAGTGGCAATTTTGTTTTTGTAATTAGCTTTGGTGGATTTTATCAGGGATCACAGCTTCTTACTGAGGCTGACCAGGGAGCTCCTCCACTCGTGGGATTTTACTCTCTTTTGCAAGAGTTTCTTCCTTCTGTTGTACAGTTTGTTTATTGCAGGGGACCACCAGATTGTCTTCCTTTTTTTGGAGGATAGCATCTTGGTTCTGTTTTGGATAGCATGATCCATGCACTCATGTAAGTGCTTATAAAGTGCAATTGTGCAGGATTCAGTAGTCGTAACTGTATTGTCCATCTGCATGGGTGTCATGAAGTTCACCACTTCTATGTTAAGAAGCATGAAGTTGGCTTTGGAGAATTTTTTTACCATGGTTTCCTTAATGGGGGTGGAGGCAGGATGTGGATATCTAGGGTAATTAGCTTATGGTCGGATCGGACCAATGAGGCATTGACTTCAGGTGTGGAACACCGGTCACTCATATTGGTAATGACTAGATCTAGGATATTGTTGCCCCTGGTGGGAGTGTGGATAAGATGGTCCAGGGCACTGGAATTTATGAATTCCAGAAAGCGTTGAGCAAAGGAGTTGGTACATGAGTAGTTTTCCCAGTTAATGGTGGGGTAGTTGAAATCGCCCATTATTAGGGTGTTTGGTTGAACCCTAATATTTTCCAGTACATCAAGAAAAGAGGAGTGGAAATCCTGGGGCATGGTGGGTGATCTGTAGCAAGCTACAGTTTGGATTGCAGTTTTGCCCAGAGTTAGTTGCACTTGGATAACCTCGGCTGCATTATGCTGAGCAACTAGCCTGGAGGTGTGGATATCCTTAATGAATATAGACACATCTCCGCCTTTGGTGTTCCGGTCCAGGTTACATGGCCGAAAAGTGTGGTATGAGTTATAGCCTGGTAGTGCAGGGGTGTTCTCTGGAGCCCTAAACCAGGTCTCAGTCACTGCACAGATATTGATTTTCTCCATTTTAAGAAGTGCCTCGAGTGAGTGCATTTTGAGATTTAGACTTCTAGCATTGAGTAGCATCACTCTCAGTTTTTGCTTGCCTGTTCCTGTTATGGTGGTGAATTTGTCATTTGAACATTGCCTAAGAAAGGCACTATAGGGGCGGCAAGAACCTTAGCCAGTATCCGGATTCCCATGGGTGACAGGTGCAGGCCATCTCTGGCAAAGCATCGTGGTCTGTCGACCATGTCATCCCAGGCAGACAGATACTGGATCCCTTTAGAATGCCACCAGAAGCTTAGCGAATTGTTGAAGTCAATAATTTTGTCCTTGTACTGCGGCATCATTCTTGGTGATGGCAGAATGCTACTCAGGGCTAGGGTCATACCTGCCTGGGCTACAAGATCAGAGAGCTCTTCCATGTCTCTTTTCATGTAGTCCAGGGAGGTACGTCTCAGGTCATTCACACCAACATGGACAATGACAGAATCATATTTGTACTTGTTGTGGAGTGACCTGAGTCCGTGGGTTATGTGGCGGATCCTGGCACCTGACAGTCAGCTGACAGTAACCTTCTCCATGTTTAGCCTGGTGAGTGGGACATCAGTGTGCCTGACTATAGAGTCATCTATGACTAGTGTGTTGGGTACGTTGTTTTGCCTTATTGGCTGTGGTTGAGTGGCACACTGAGTCTGCAGGCTATGTTTCATTTGGGTTGTGTTGGGGGGTGGAGGTTGCTTGCATTTCTGCTTTGGATGTCTCTGTTCCTTGAGCAGACTATTATTGAGAGCCTTCATGAATGTTTTTGTGTTTCTATGTGTGGATTTTGGTGGTGTAGATTTAGTGAGACTATGTGATGAGTGTGGTGTGGTGTAAGTGTTTACCTTCTCCTCTTGACTGTCAAGTTCAGTCTTGATTGGAGAGAGCTTTACCTCCAGTTTGGCTAGATAAGTGCATTTCTCACAGGTTGGAGTGTTGGGTGGTAGGAGGAGAGGGTTGTCTGTGTACATGAAACAATTTCTACATTGCCCCAAGATGCCCAGATTAATCAGATAGACAGGAGAGAACACCGGGAGCTGACCCTTGGACATGCCTGAATAAAAAAAACTATTTTCCTCTAGATAAGTGAGAAAAGTGAGTACACAAGCTGTTTTTCTCTAAGCAAGTGACGAAAGTAAGTACCGAAACTGTTTTCCTCTAGGTAATGAGGAAGGTTGAGTTCTGTAGTAATTAGTAGGTTATTTAGTGCTTACAAGTTCTGAACAAGTGCTGATCATGAGTAAGCAAATCCAAGTGCTAAAAGTAAGAATCTGTATCTGGATTAAACTAGTTACAGGAAAGGGGGGAAACAAGTGCAAATGTGGGCTTTTAAATCAGAAAGTTGAGAGAGATGGAAAAACTGCCCAAATGGCCAATAACTACAATTTCTGGGCCAGAACCACTGCTTATGTGGTAGATAGGTTACCTAGTGCTTACCACTCCCACTGATAAGCTAGAAGGCTTCCCTCCAACACAGAAAGCTTGGGGGGGGCTCAGAAGCTTACATACAGTCCTGGGTACAGCAAATTTGAAGCGTAAAAGGAAAACCAAGAAAGATCTTTACATTCTGTCTACATTGCACATTAAATTTTCATTGCAGCTCCTATCCAGTTTGTGTGTGTGCATGTGTGTGTGTTTGTGTGTGTGTGTGTGTGTGTGTGTGTGTGTGTGTGTGTGTGTGTGTGTGTGTGTGTGTGTGTGTGTGTGTGTGTTTGCATGTGGGGCTGGAATGGCTATATGCAACAGTGCAGTCTATGGGCTTCAGCTCTGTCATATTATGTGGAAGGGTACCAATGGTTTATCAGTTTGACATAGACCACTAGTCTCTTTTGAGCAAGCCACATGGTTTCCTATCTCTACCGGCTCTACCTATCTTCTAAATCCATTTACATTTGCACTTCTTAATGTAAGCTTTTGTTCACTTCTTGTTAATAAATTACAGGTAACTCAATTTTCCTATTTTACAGACCTCCTTCCTAACCATCCTCCTGTTAAAAAGCATTCTGCAAGCTTTTCCCTGCTGCATGGAATGGTGTACCAAAATAATTTTTTTCTGTAAATAATCAGTTATTCTGATGACATACATCATGGTCTTCTTAAGCCTCTTCCTCACCACAATTCGCCCATCATTCCTAATCTTTTCTACTCCTGAGTAGTAGATTCTGGATCACAAGCCAAGTGGATTTGCTGTACTGCCCTTCCATCTTGTCTCCTGGATGTCCAGCCTACTCCTTACCATCATGTCATCAACTTCCAAGCTGCATCTGGCCAGTGAACCTACATTGAGTGTAACAATTTCTAGTTCATGTTTGGAAGGCTGATTAGTTTTACATCCAGCTTTTACTCACCAGTGCTATCCAGGGTAACCCAAGCAGGTTAACTGTACACTGGTCAGACAGTGACTTGTTGACAGAAGGCTACTGGGCATTATGGCGGGTACACACTGGCCAAAAGGGGCACCTACACCCTTGTACAGTTAGCATGGATCCCTGGAGTATGTTAGGGTAGGCTGGGTCCTCAACATACTTAACACCAGCAAATACCCATGCCCAGTTTTGCTGACATTAGTTAAATGACCAAATCACCTAGAGCTATATTTATGACTGGCTAGCCCAGTTATGGCTCATCAATACTTTGCTACTATTGCTAGTATATATCATTTAGTTTTTACCCCTCTCACTCCAGGTGACCATCAGCTACCACCAACTCCAGTCCTCATGCACTGGGTCTACCTTAAGTTTGCCTGGATTCAAGCCAACCCATATCTGGAGCCAGAGTGGAGAAAGCAGACACTGGTACAACATCATATCGCTTCCAGGAAGTATGCCATAACTCCTTCAGATCCTGCATCAGTCATGTGAGCTCCACAGTCACTGACATCATAAGGTGCACATATGTTTCCTCACAAATGCAATCTGCCAGCTAAATAGCACACTGATAAAGTAGTTCAAAGTTTACCAGATTCATAATTCTGCTTTATAGCAGTGATCCTAGGCTACTGCCTCTCCCCAGTATAGACACACTGTCATTGGTCACTCACTCTCACTCTCACCTATAGCCCTTCCAATGACTATACCACTAAATGAACACCGATTATCTGCGGTACCGCAGCAATGATAGATACTTTTCATTTTTTTTTCAATCTCTCTACAAAATTTTATATACTTCAGTAAGGAATGCACTACAAGAAAGCTATACAAGATTTCATAAAGCACATCTTGTCAGCTGCAATTATCTTATGCTGAGTTGATTCTTTAAACACCCTCTATTTCTAGCTTAGGTTGCTGTGTGGCATATCCAGATAGCCATTCATTATATCCATAGTTCAATAGCAGAAGATGCATCAAATGCATTTATAACAATACTGACAGTATTCAAGTTTGTACTTTTTCTAGCCTGAACTAGAAACTCAGTTTAACATCTCTGTGTATGCATGGCTCAAATATCATAATGAATTTACTTTTTACCAAGCGCTTCCTTGTAAACCACAGAATATTTAATTTGTTTTACTCATACCAGATGGACAATGCATGTCTACTGTGAATAGCTGATAGGCAGATAGTGGAGAACAAAACAAATACATTTAAATTTAGACTATGTCCATGTGTTCGAACAAAACTTAGATGATTATCTTGCAAGGGCTATCCAGAAAGTTAGGTACAACATTGACAATTGAGTAACTTATATAGTGTGTGTGAAAGTCATTTGCTTTTCTTCACCAAGCAGAGCATAATTATTATTAAAGAGGCACAGAATGGAGTTAAAGTAAGTCATGCTTCCTGTATAGAATCATAGGATCATAGGAGGTTACTAAGTTATCAACCCAGAGATCATTTCAACCCTAGCCATTTCATCCCAATGCAATACCATAGATACTCTAGTCAGAATACCCAGGGCTGTATTTAGTAATGACTGCCCATGTCCAGTGGAGTTGTGTGCACTCTCCCCAGTATGAAATTACTGTGCCCCATCCACTCATCCTGGTTCTTTTTGAACAGTGTCATAGATGTGCTCTGCTTCACATGAATTGCCAGCCTATTCCAAAGAAATGGCAATCATTGGGACACAAATCTGCCCCTCCAGCATGTCCTAGTCAAGTCACAGGCCATATTTAGGTCCCTGGAATGGGTAGCTCTAGTCCCATTTGATTTATGTATGTGCAGCAAATTCATTAGGTTTGGGTCAGAGATTACTCTGTAAACCAGGCAAAAGTCTTCCCTAAGAAGTGTATATGCTACAGAGTAGTGGCAGGGACTTTAGTCAGTCTGTGTAAGGCATGTGCTGGAGTCCCTTGATCTTCTTTTTAGAAACCTTTGAGGTCTTTCCAATTGCTGCAGGTGCTTTATATGGTACATGCCAAAAGGGCATTATACTCAATTATGGGCCTGATTAGTGTCAACTATAGAAGGGTTTATAACCTCCTTTGCTCTAGAGGCTATGCCTTTGCTGATCAAGTGTGCTACATAGAAAGCCTTCCTTACTACAGTGGACGAATGGTTGTCTAAGTTAAGGTCGCAGTCTACGTGGGATTCCAGATCCCCTCACCACTTTGTAGGTACATAGAGTATTGCTGTTGATTTGATAGTGTGAAGGGACATTGTTTTTACAGAAAGGAATGATGATGCATTTCTTTGCATTTAGCTATCATACCCAGTTGAGGCTGTTATGAGAAGAGTAAGGGTTATGACAAAATGGAGCTCTTTCTAGTAAGCAGCTTTTGAACAGCGACAGTTTGAGGCACAGTTGGTCCCTGCACAGAATGTTGGCATTCAGAAACATACTTTACACATATCTGATTTTTGTGTAGTACTCAACAAACTGAAATGCCATATTAATGTATCAAATGAATAACAAAATAATTTGCAATTCATAAATATTGTTAATACAACCTGCTCAAATGCAAGGGGCAAGTGCAAATTATACACAGTTGAACCATGAATAATCACGAAAAAAATTGGTGTGTAAAGGAATCATACAAAATATACACATCTGAGATCCATGCCAAAAATGATGTTGGTCTATGGATATATATATATATATATATATATATATATATATATATATATATATATATATATATATATGTACACAACATTTTCTAGATATAGTTAAAATGGATGAAATAGCCATAAATCAATATTAAAACAAAAGCGGCATTAATCTACTCAGGGCAAACTGTTTCACATGACAACACAATACAAAGATACGTGCCATAGAACTACTTCAGTAACTGAGTCTAAATGACTAAAATATGTTCACAATATATTATTCACTCTGCTTCTAGTACTACAAGCCAGTGAGTATGCCATGTGATATGATGTGAGACATCCCAGAATGCATACTCTAATGTGCTCATTGGAGGGTCCCTAAGGTATCCTATCTTGTGATCTCTGGGAATTCTAAGGGGAGTTCACTGTGATGTCTTATGATGTTCTATGTCATGTCTCCTTTGGTGGAGTCTGAGGTGTGCCATTGTGAAATTTATAACAAAATATCACATCACTTACTAGAAATCATGCATCACTGGATTTTCCGGTATAGTCAGGGTGGAAGACATACATCATGGTGTCCTGTAGCATGATGCTCCTTATGAAGATGAGGGTTTGATTGTTGAAGAAGTAGATACAGAATCATAGTGCTGGTCATATTTTGCACTGACAGGGTTATGGCCACAGATGTGGTCAAGATGCCATGCTCAAGGTGAGGGGGTAATGACAGAAGCAAGAAGGTATATCCCCGGTGTTAGTTACACTAAATCTGAGTCCACTGGTTTGGTTTCTGTTGTGATGTGTAAGATATTTCCCACCTTCTATGTTGGAAAAACTGAGAGAATGTTGAAAAGAAGGATATATGAACATATTAGGGACATACGCAAGAAAAAACCTTAATAATGCTCTTTATAAGCATACGTCTTCCTGCCACACTCCCAGATATGTATTTTTTGTACTTGAGGAAGTTCCCCAAGATGTTAGGGGTGGTCAATGGAAGGCCAGAATAGATTACCAAGAGATATACTGGCAGGTTATTTTACAGGCAAACAGATTACCGGAGTTAAATGAGAACATGTCCCTTGCACCAGTGTTAAAGTTAAGGGCAGCAAGGATGTAACGAATATTCTACATTACAACAGTATATAAAATTATAATATGAGTTTTAGCATATTTAAGTTCATTTTTTAAGGAAATTACACTATCCATGTTTGTTATTCATAAATAATTTTTATTATTAGATTTTCAGCGAGAGTAGTTATAATGTTAGTATTAAAGTGTTTAGAATATGTATAATGTTGAATTTTAGGCTGTATTATTAGATTTTTTCATGATTTTTTTTTTAATTTCATTTTATTTGTTATTCTATTTTTATTTGAATTTGTTCTAATAAAACAATGGTTCACTAATGTTTTAATGTAAAAATTGCTATTAAAAAACAAATAGGTTTTAGTGTTTTTATTAGTTTAGGTACTTGTCAGTGTATAGAGCTTGTAGCTTTAAAATTTTGAAATGGGTTTATTAATTATTAACCCATGGTGTTCAGGGATTGCATTTAAATAGGGAATTTGTAAGGGTTTCCGGTGTTATGTCTGATGAACTTACTAATGAAAACTTACATTAAAAATGGCATTAATGTGGAACTAGAAAGTGTCCGTCCTTTAATTGTGTATTGATTAGAAGACTATGAACTTTACTTTACATTTATCTTCCTGTGGTGTGGTCTGACGTACTGTGGTCTGTGTGGATTTATGTGTTTATCTTCCTGTGGTATGGCCTGATGTACTGTAGTCTGTGTGGATTTATGTGTTTATCTTCCTAAGGTGTGGTCTGACGTACTGTGGTCTGCGTGGATTTATGTGTTTATTTTCCTGTGGTGTGGTCTGACATACTGTGGTCTGTGTGGATTTATGTGTTTATCTTCCTGTGGTGTGGTCTGATATACTGTGGTCTGTGTGGATTTATGTGGTGTGGTCTGACATACTGTGGTCGGTGTGGATTTATGTGTTTATCTTTCTGTGGTGTGGTCTGACATACTGTGGTCTGTGTGGATTTATTTGTATTTTTTGACCGGAGGTTCCCCCAAACTTTCACAGTTGTAAGATGCCATGCCTACTCATTAGCCAATGAATTTTGTATATATGTTTGATCCTGCCTTTCCACATCTACTGATAAAACAATCGCTTTGACTGCAGTTAGTAGACATTGTGCACCCCAAAACAGACATGAATAAGTACATAAATTTATGATGGCACTGCTTCATACTTTAATGCTTGATGTCCATCAGGGTAGACAAGACATGGATGGCAGAAGACGGGGTTTGGATGGCATTCCTCACCAGTTGCACATTAACCTGCATAAGCCTTTGTATTTCCTGTGAAAGTCTGGGAATTTGGGATTCTGACCTGTGCAGTAATGTGAGGTTGAGGAAGGACAAAAAGATCCCCATTTCATATTCAGTGCTGATTTATATTTTTATAATACAGAAATCTGAGTTGACAGAGGCGTGTGTCTGTGGAACCTGTGACAGATTCCCATTGTCAGCCTCTTGTGCAGAGCATACTACACCATCTGCATGTTCTCACCTGTGTACAAGGTGTTCACAGTCCCACAATATGAACTACCTCATTTGACACATGAGTATTGTCCATATCAACTATATGCCCAGAGTGCTGGACAAAAGAGTGCATATCAGCCTTTTCTGTGTCATATGAAATACTGCTAACAATAACAGTAAATAATAATGTATCTACCCAAGTTACTTTGTCACTTTCTTACATGCAGCGCTTTTTTAAATGGCGAGCTATGCAGTAATGAAAGCCTTCTTGTTCAATAAACCAACACATGTACCACTGGGATTCCTATGATGGAAGCAATTGGACAAGACAAGTAAGAAGGAATTGACCATAAATGTTTGGCATATATAATTTGTTAAACGTGCATATGTCACACTGACCCAGATGATCAACCTGAGAGGATGGGTGAGCAGAAATAATTACTGATTCTTTATACTTGAGCAGGGAGATAGGAAAGACCTTTATGTCTTAATCAACTGCCTAGAACGTATGTTCACCCTCACCTGTGGTTTTCTGACTTGCAATGATGTCACATATCACTTTTTTATGAACATGGACAATGATGCTGATGCTTACACATCATCAGTGAAGGACTGTCTGGCCATAATGACCACTAACATTCACCTGCTACACCTGTTCACAAAGTTCTTTGCAAAGACCACATTTACAATTAACATTAGTGCATTTCCATAGGGGTCTGCATGAAAACTCCATTCTCAGAAATACAGAAGGTTTCTGCCTTTGTTTTTATATTCTACTTGGTATAGGGCAACCTACAAAACATGACAACTGGAAGAACACACTTTTATGTGTCATCCATCATTACACTTCAAACGGAATGCAATCAGCTGTACCTTCTTGTTAACGTAATAGCATAAGAGTGATGTCTACTAATCAACAAGTTAAAACAAAATAAAAAAGTCATGTACTGTCTAAAGCAAAATAACTTATTTAATACAACCACTAAAATGGACAGGCTCAGATTTTCTAGTCTTTGTTAATATGAATGCACTAAAACAACACTAGAGGCTCTAATACTGGGAGGCACTGGGAACTAATGTTGGGTGGCACAATGCCAGGGCACTTCTATGGGCTAGGCTTGTAAACACTCCAGGGCCATTAGTCTAGTAAATACCTATGAATCTATGAACCTATAATATCCTTGACTTTGTTCTCACCATCCTAAACACCACCTGTGCTCCATCACAAATCTCCTCATCCCTGGTTAAATCTAACCACAGACAGACAGCTACAAGACTCTACTAGAAAAGTTGGATACATTACTTTATAAATACAAGATGTTAGAGATGGATAATGACTATTTCAAATACTATTTACAATCTAACATTGTTCCAAAGGGTTTGAGGGTATGTAAATACCCAAATAATGTGACTGCAGGTTCCCAATTTCATATGGATTTGGTGTCAGCTTTTGATAAATGTGGCATGGACATTAAGAGGGCAATTATAGATAACAACAGGAGATTAATGGAAGACGTATTCAGAGATAGATAAAGTGAACAACTGTATTATTAATGATTTACTGTTTCAGGTAGAAAACAAAAACAGAAAGTATTATGATGTTTTAGATAACATATCCGACAAATGTAAAAAAGTACAGGAGAGAAATGATCCAAAATAGAAAGAGATAAATACGAATACAGTCAAAAAAGAGAGTACCCTAAACCGAAAAATGGGACGTTCTATGGGGGGAATATTGGTAATGAATGGGTGCAGAACACAAATGGAGACATTGTGGAAGAACCCCAGTCAGAACACCCTTTAGAGTATCCCCAACCAAGGAGGTCAGAAAGACTAAAGTACAAAGACCCAGTAAATTATTGGCAGGGGAATCAACCACACAGGGGCCAGTTTGGCATGAACAGAGGGAGATGGACACAGAAACAGTGGACATAGTTACACAGAATGGTAGTACCCTGTCATGTAAAGGCTTTAACGTATTTAATTATTCCAATATAGATATTACACCAGACCACTTTGATCTACTTATTAAGGGATTTACTTTTATTCCTAGGACCAAAGCGACTATAGTCAATTTGTTGATAGACTTCAAAATGTTTATCAGACAGAAAAATCTACAAATATTTTTTCACAATCGTGACAGTAACACTAAAAAGAATAACTCAGAACTGACTAAAAAAAATCACTGTTTAACCCGCACTACACCCACAACTAAGAAATTTCGAAATGATGGTTGAGGGTGAAATAAGGAAACATTTACAAGGCAATAGGGTGCCTTCTAATCTCACAATGCAGGAACACACAGTTCTTTCTGATTTAAGAAACAATAGAAATGTCAGAATTATGAAATCAGGCAGGGGGGGAGGGGTAGCCCTTATGGATCACATTCTCTATGAGGCAAAGATTGTGGATTTACTTATTGATGAGACAACTTATGAGAGAGTCTCTTTAAATGAGGTACATATAGCCTACAGAAAGATATATATTTGTTTAAATGAACTATTATTGGAAGGGCTCATAGACCTGGAACTATATAATTTCCTATATGTAGAAAAACCTTGGATACCCAGTTTCTTTGGTATCCCTAAGACGCATAAAAATCCTGCTGATCTCCCTTTGAGACCCATTCTTTTGGTAGAAGGATCCGTGATTGCCCCCCTGGCAAAATTCAATGATAATGCACTAAAGAAGTCAGTAATGGCTAGCACACATTTGTTAAAAGATTCATGGGAATTTTTGAAACTCATCAATGGGGTTAATACTGCAGACACTACTATGTTTTGTACCATGGACGTTGTAGATTTATTCACATGTATCCCCCATGATACAGGACTGATTTGGTTCGAAGAATTTATGATGAACTGCAAGGATATCCCTTTTAAGGTGTTTCATACTTCTCTAGTTTTAATGGAACTTGTATTACAGAACAACTTTCTATTTTTCAATGGAGAATATTTTAAGCAATTGAAAGGAGTAGCAATGGGTGCACACTGTGCCCCTACATATACTAACATCATTCTTTTGCAGTGGGAAAAACAATTTGTTTTCCACTCATCTTATAATTTATGTTGGAACTTCTACGGATGTTTCCTGGATGACATTGTCATCTTTTGGAATAATTCAGTAGAAAAGTTCCATGATTTTTTAGAATATGCATCCAGGACAACTGATTTTTTTTAATTTTACCTACCAGATTTACACTAACAAAATTAATTATTTAGATGTATGTTTGTACAGGTTAGACCATAAGTTGAATTCCAAAATCCACAGAAAAACAACTTTTTCAAATTCTTATCTACACTAACTGAGCTTCTCACCCCACCAAAAAAAAGGGGTGGTAAAAGGGCAACTAGTCAGAGCAAGTAGGATGACCTCAAGTGACATTGACTTCCACAAAGAAAGTACATTTATAATAGACATGTTTAAGGTAAGAGGTTAACCAAACAATTTATTTTCGAACATATACAGGGAGGTCAATGAGGGTAGAAGTACACACTTTGCCCCAATATTAGGATCTGATGAAACATCTGTTCCATTGACTACTGTTAGGGCCATAGATGACCATGTCTCTGGTTCCACTTTGTTTTTAACTTTTGACAGAGAGAGTAGTTTAGTTAGAAAGATCATAGACCAAGAATGGAACAAATTTGCTAGACTGACCTGGATATTCTTTTCAAACAACCTTTGATATATATATATATATATATATATATATATATATATATATATATATATATAAAGGGCAGAAATATAAAAAACATTTTTGAAGGAACATTCAAACAAGGTTTTAAGGATGATTATTCCAATGTAAAAAGAGGCACATTTAAATGTGGAAGATGCAGTCAATGCAGGTTTCTACACAACGGAGAGGATTTTTACTTGACAAGCAGGGAAACACATATTAGAACTAGGGGATAATGTAGTTCGTTCTATGTAAGCAAGACTGAGAGAAAGCTTAAACAAAGGATTTACGAACATGACTGCAACATTAGAAAACACAATGAGATTAGTGCCTTGTACAAACACTCTCAGAATTGTATAAGTGCCAATTTTAGATTTTTTGTAATAGAAGTAGTTAATATTGACCCAAGCGGTGGTCCTTGGGAAACTAGACTTGAGTACAGGGAATTATACTGGTAGCTAATTTTAGAAGCCACTAAGAGCCCTGGTTTAAACGATATGGTGTCATTGAAACCCGTACTCAAGCTTAGAGCAGCTTAACTATAAATATTTAAAGTTCACCTTGCCCTGCATTTGTATTTGCATGTTTACGTGTTTTTGTATTTTATTATATATCTAAGGTGGAAATAATCTTTTTATATGAGCGCATTTTAATTATGTATGTATTTTTAACACATTTTAAACATTTCATTTTATATGAAAACAGTTTTATATTGATGGGGTAATATATATATATTACAGCATCCTAAATACACATATTTTATCTGGTAATACATGTACTTCTGTTTTTAGCAATTTTCAGCACTTTTTAAACAGCTTTTAACACTATTAATTCATTAATTTATTTAATGCTCAAGCTCATCTGATTGGTTGTTACGGAGTTTAAAACAATCTCGTTTGTAATGGCATTCACACCTGATCAAATTCTTTGATGAAAACATGTGGATAATACAAGAGCGTTAATATTTTTTGGGGTTGACCTTGCGCTTTACTGTTTTGGTGCTTTAATAAACTCAGTTTCATAGAAGAGATGTGGATTCCGGTGCTTTTTCTTCGTTTCATTGTTTTAGCTAAGCACTTTGGTCACAATCTTTTGGTTCTAACCACAAATCAATCAACTTCCCTGTCAGAGTTAACTGTTGCATCCCACCACCAAAGAAAAACATCTTTATGGACTTTTACAAGTCAAACCTTCTAGAACATGAGTGACAAAATTCCCAACAATTCCCTCCAAATGGGCCCAAATGTGGTAGCTGTCACAGTCACCTCCCATAGCACTGCAAGTCATAATAACTATGTTATGAGCTAGTGCCACTTGTACAAGGTACAATTTGGTGTACATAATTTAATATTTATTTGCATTGGTTTAAATTATTATTTTTAATTTATGTGAATTCTGTGGTTACTGATTTTGTTATTTTTGTTTCTTTTAAAGTTCTTTAATTTTATAGCTGGGAATGGATTATATAAATAAGTATGTCATTAACAAGTTTCTGAAGCACAAGTAAGTCATCCAGTATATTAAATATTTTCTCTCTCTCATATATATATATATATATATATATATATATATATATATATATATATATATATATATATATACATATATATATATATATATCTATATCTATATCTATATATAAATATATATATATATATATATATATATATATATATATATATATATATGGATCACCCAATTGCCTGACAGTTCATTTGCCCGACAGTTCATTTGCCTGACAGTTCATTAGCACGACAATTAGAAAAAGGCAAATACAAGTTATGTCCTTTTCCCCACAGTAGTGCTATCCTGGAGTTAGACTATATAATAATAATTATAATTATAATAACAATGACATAAAAAGCAATTTATTGACAAATCAGAGCTTTAAACCATTTTGCCATTGAAGGACTTCACAGGAGATCAGGTTTGCAACCTGATGCATTTTCTGAAAGATAACACAGTTGTTCAAAAATACACCATGATCCAATATGATATGAAGAGCTAAAGCTCTTGCTTGTTAATGAGCTGTTTTCATTTCATAGGGAATAAGATCTGTGGGGGGAATTTAATAAAGCCTATATGGACTTTTTTTTTTCATGTAGGCATAGTGGCATACTGCTTACATGAATGTAAGCAAATATGCGATTCAGTAAACAGTGCTGAGCCGCGCGCATGAGCTGATAAGTCTGATAAGCAGGTCAATTGCATGCAAATGAGGGAGGTAGAGCAATCTAGAAAGCAGATAGGCAGTTCTGCAGACCCTGTGTTGGTGTCCGTAGTGTACACGGAAAAATTTCATATGCAGGATGTAAAAAAAAACAACAGGGTCCGTAAAAAGGCTGGTAGATGGGCAGAAACTACCATAGCAGACACAGATATATGCAAAACTATCCACCATGTGTCCAAAACCATATGGAAAATACTAGATATTCACATCCCAACCCCAGCCCCTGCCCAGAAAACCACAGTGAAAAACTTCTCTAAAGCAAATTTCACACTCCTCAAAACCGAGGTGGAATCCTTCAAAGCCCCCGGGCCTGTGGAAAATACGGCCCAGACTGCAGAATCCTTTATAAACACATTCTATGAACACCTCCAGGAATGCATGGATCATGCAATCCCAAATAAAACCAAGACTCAATCCTCCAAAGTTGCGCGTCCTGTCTGGTAGACCCCAGCCATAAACAAACTATACAATAGAAGGAGGAAGCTACTACATGATAGAGCAAAATCCCAAAAAGGGAAGGCATCTCTGATCAAAATTGTCTAAGGCCAGCTTTGAGAGAAAAATTGCACAGGACACTAAGCATAATCACAAGGCTTTCTTTGGTTATGTTAGGAACCTGGGTGGGAATTCCCAGATTTGCTCAGAATTAGTCCAAAATGACAAAAAATACACCGAACCCACAGACATTGCCAACATCTTAGCTGACAGGTTCAGCACAAACTTCTCCCCCCCTTCCCCACCAAAAGGGCAAATATCTATCCCACCAGAGTGCTGCCCCCCTGACATCTCAGATGCTCAGGTAAGAGCCACCCTCCCCAAAGCAAATAACACAGCATCAATGGGACCAGACAGTGTCCTGGGCTGCGTCCTACATGAACTCCAAGAAGAACTAAACCCAAACATAAAACTACTGTTCAATCTCAGCCTTACTACAGGATATGTACCCAAAGAATGGCGTACAGCAACAGTGGTCCCTCTCCACAAAGGTGGTGCCTCAACGGATCCTGGAAACTATCGCCCCATAAGCCTGACTGGCTTGGTCTGCAAAGCTATGGAAAGAATCATCATGGACCTCATAAATAAAGATATTGGGGACCAACAGACACTGGATCCTACCCAGTTCGGCTTTGTTAAGGGCAGATCCTGCCTCTTAAACTTGGTTGATTTCTTTGAAACAGTCACCAAGGCCATTGACGAGGTGAAGGTGGTCCACACAGCCTACCTGGACCTTGCAAAAGCCTTCGATACAATACCTCACTCGGGCATTATAGATAAGCTCACCAGCTTAAATATAAACCCCTATGTCACTATATGGGTTGCAAACTGGTTCAAGGACAGAACCCACATGGATAGAATTGCTGGAGCCATGTCAGACTCCAAACCAGTTACAAGTGGCGTCCCACAAGGCTCAGTCCAGTGACCTCTCTTGTTCAGCATATATTTCTCGGAGGTACAGGCCAACACAGAAGGACTGTGGCTGACCAAGTTCGTAGATGACTGCAAACTGGGTGCCATAGCTGACTCTCCAGCCACCACAAGCATCCTACAAAAGGGCCTCATAGAAACAGACAACTGGTGCCAGAGCCATGGCCTCAAGCTAAACGCCAAAAAGTGTATAGTCATCCCCTTTGGCAAAAACAAAGTGCCCACAAATTACCACATAGGTGGTAATTCATTAAGTACATTAGAAGTAATAAGGGACCTGGGGACCCAAGTTGATAACAATCTCTCATTTGCAACCACGTGGCCAAAGTGGTTAGAAAAACATTTTATATAACCCACCTAATCACGAAGGGATTCACATCTAGATCAGGGGAGGTCATCGTGCCTCTTTACTCATCTCTCATCAGGCCCCAAAAGTACCTCACCAAGAGGATCAAAGGGCTCAAACAGATGCCATATGCTGCCCGGTTAAAGAAACTCCAGCTCTACTCAGTGGCATACTGCCTGCTCAGAGGCGATCTGTGCCTGACGTATAAAGCCATGTCCAACCCGGAATTAATGGACATGCTGCACCTCAGAAAATCCAAATCCCATCGAGCTACGCGCTCGAGAGACTTGAACCTCGACAATGAAATAAATAGGACATGCTGGAGGGACAGATTCATAACCCAGAGGCTCCCTTCACTCTGGAATAAAATCCCAGTCCAAGTTAGGCAGAGTCCCTCATTGACTCTCTTCAAGAGGAATCTTGATGAGTGGATGGAAGATCATAGGTTTACCCCGGGTATCACTTCTGTGTCACTGTTAGACAGAGGCACAGTATACTAACCTCGAAAAAGGGCATAGCAAAATTAATTTAAAATGGGTGGCGAAAGCCAAACACACTCTGGCTAGGCTTATAAATGCCCTAGGGCAGATAGCCTAGTATGAACCTATGAACCTATATATATCTATAGGTATTATATGCATATGAGTTACATACTGATCGATAAAAAAGGCATGTGGGAGGGGGATAGGGTTAGGCAGATATGTAGAGGTTGCTGTCTGTATGGAGAGATGTATTTCCACACAGCAGGTCTTTGTGAGGAAGAGACAACAGAAATGCAGTCAAAGTTGGCTAAGTGTAGGAGCATGTCCAGTGGGACTATCAGTACTTACAAGGTGACTCCAGGCCACAGCTACCTGCAGTCCAGGCTGGGATTTTATGTCCTACAGACATTTACAGCTGCACCTGTTTCCGCAGTACAGCACTTCCCTGACATTGTCCACGGCATTCCCCAGCTGTGTGCTGTAATTAATATGTGACTGGGGTACATGGTGTAACACCTCCTACAGGGTGACAGCCTGCGTACCTCTCACCATACCTCTCAACATCTTACAGCAAGAAATCTGAACAAAGCCATTAGTAAAAGTGGGACAGAGGCCCTAAAAATAGGGACTTTTTTAATATACTGCACTTACAAACTGAGAAAGGTGATAGAATAACAGGTTTTGCTTTAGTATGAATTTTCTGAAGGGTATGAAGTCTGACATTCAAATGCCTGTCATTATTTTCTAACTTCAGTCTCTAATGATTTGCCACTAATTTGCCAGAAAACCACAATTTTATGAACAACGAACCAAATATTTGAGGCAAAACTGTACCACTTTACATATTTTTACTATAATGTCCAGTATTTCACCCATATGTCTGACCTGTTCATCATACATTTGTGGTGTTCCAGTAAAGTGTTGTATAAGGTAGTCAGTGAATAGTATTAACTATAGACAAATATTTGAGTGTTGGACTTTATATCCTTCAGATATGTTGGAATGATGCAACCTGCTTTCATACTAGCCACTGGGTTAATCAGAGCATCTGAATGTCTGTCTCTAGTTTTGGCCCTATGTCCCCCCTTTTGTCTGTGTTTGTCCAGCTTTCATGCAGTAACAGATTGAGGGGGATGACAGTCTGTGGGGACATCACCATATGACTATCTCACATGCAAAATATGTCGATACTGCCATATTCATACCATCAACACCATCAGCCATGCTAATGTCCTTAGCTTACTAAGTCACACAGGGTGTCAGACATGGATGTGTTATTCATCACATAATTAACAGCATACAGACATACATTGTCATCCCTGTGTTAAATGAGACATAGAACGTGTGACCAGGTTCTAAGGAGAGTTTTGAGTGCATGCATCTTGAGGTTTAGACTTCTGGCGTTGAGTAGCATTACTCTTAGTTTCTTATCCTTTGTGATACCTATGGAGGTGGGTTTGTCTTGTGAGCCTTGCCTAAAAAAGGCATTATGGGGGTAGCAAGAGCCTTTGCCAATATCCGAAAGCCCAGGGGTGACAGGTGCAAGCCGTCCCTAGCGAAGCATCGTGGCTTGTCGAGCATGTCATCCAAGGCTGACAGGCATTGGATCCCCTTTGAATGACACCAATACTTAAGCCAATTGTTGAAATTGATCATCTTGTCTTCATATTGTGGCATCATTCTTGGTGAGGGTAAGATGCTACTCAAGGTCAGGATCATACCGGCCTGGGCTACATGCTCAGAGAGCTCCTCTATGTCTCTTTTCATGTAGTCCAGGGAGGTACGTCTCAGGTCATTCACACCAGCATGGACAATGACTGAGTCATATTTGTACTTGCCTTGGAGTGACCTGAGTGCTTGTGTTATGTGGTGAATCCTAGCGCCTGACAGGCAGCTCACCGGGACCTTCTTCTTGTTCAGTCTGGTGAGCGGGACGTCAGTGTGCCTGACGATAGACTCACCTATTACAAGTGTATCAGGTGTGTTGTTTAGCCTTAAGGGCTGTGACTGTTTGGCACACTGGCTTTGTGAGCTATGTGTTACACGTGTTTTGTTTTGGGGTAGCAGTTGCTTGGGTGTCTGCTTTGGAGGTCTCTGCTGCTTAGGCAGATTTTTATTTAGAGCTTCCGAGTATGTTTTTGTGTGTTTATGTGTTTGGTTTGCTGTCGTGGTAGGTCTAGGTGAGACTGGAATTGTAGTGAGTGTGGTTTCCTTCTCCTCCTGACTGGTTACGCCAGTACTGAGTTGAGAGAGCTTAGCCTCCAGTTTGGCTATATGGTTGCATCTCTCACATGTGTTGGAATTTGTTGGGAGGAGGAGAGGGTTGTCTGTGTACATGAGGCAGTTGTAACATTGCCTCAAGATTCCCAGATTCACCAGCTGGACCGGAGATGAGATTGACAACTGACCTTTGGACATGCTAGAATAGTATTGAGAATTCCTTTATAATTGAAAAAAAGGGCCAATGGGGAACAAGGTACTCAAGGGGAGTTTGTGAGGGTGTAGTGCTTTTAATTTTTTAGTGCTGACTTATATAAATGCTTTAGTGAGCAAGTGCCAGGTAACTTAAATGCAATGTGTTACAGGTAACTTAAATGCAAAAACGACAAACAGTAACTTTCTTTCAAGTGAAACAAGGAAATAAGTACAGTAAGCAATGCAGATATCACTAGGGATCCACCGAAGTGCTTAAAAGCCACGTTTTAGGTGGAATTAGCATTTCAGGGAAATAACAAGCAAACAAGCAACAAGCATATAAACAAAGCTAGATTCAGCAGGCCTGGATCTAGTCTATGCTACAGCAAACAAGGTGTACTAATTTCAGTAAGAAACAGTTCAAATATGCAGGCACTATAAGCCTTTAACCAGAAATTCTCAGCTCAGAAGGGCAGAGTCCAGCCTTTCCTCCCACAAGAGTTCAGACCACAAACTTTCTTAATGTAAAATAACTGGCCTGAAGCCCAAGTGCTTAAACCAGAACTAATACACTTTTAGAATAACAGACACTGAGCCCTCAATCTGCAGTTTCCAACTTAGAAGGATGTAAGCTACATGTTCTGCCACTACAGTGCAGACCACAAACCTTCTTAATGTAAAACAACTGGTCTGTAGCCCAAGTGCTTAAACTAAAAGGCTTAGAATGAGTTACACCAAGCAGTTATAAATACAACTGAGTACTTTTAAGATGACGCAAAAGCAAAATAAAGTAGGAAGAAACACAAATACAGTAAAAGCAGATAATTTTTTTTTTTTCACAACTGAACTTCTTAGGTAACAGAAGGTTGAAACCTGAGACAGCTTTTAAGAAAGAAATCTCAAAAGAATCAATGAGGTGCTTAGTCTAAGCTGTAGTCCAGGTGACCTCAGTCAGCCAATGACCTCAAACAATTCTCTCTCACTGAAATGCCTGATGGCTTTGGCTAAACCAAGATGCCCCTGAATATGTGCTCAGATACACAGCCTCCACAAACACTAGGCCCAAATACAAGCCTGAATATGGAAATGCTACAAATATCCCCACTACTTAGACCAAACTGCAGAAATGTTTCTCACAGCTGAAAAGCAGCAGTGAGCCTTTAAATTAAAGTTTTAAACAGCTAAAGGAGCCTCTAGAAAAAAGAGTTTAACTGCAACAAGTTATCAGAAACAAACAACCCAACAGATGCTTAATAAAAGAGACAATTTCCAGATAATATCTCACACACAGTGAAACTAGCAAAGTTGGGAGGGTGGCCTAATCATTAAGGTGTTTGCCTTACAAGCACAAGATGCAGGGTTCAAGTCTCACAAGGGATAATTGGCTAGGCTTAAAATGGTTCGCAAGGGCAGTTAGCCTAGTACTAACCTATGAACCTATAAATACACAGTACACAAAGTGCTATAAATAACAACAAAATAAACAAAAAACAGGATACTTAATGTTATATATTA
Source organism: Protopterus annectens (assembly GCF_019279795.1). Taxonomy (NCBI): domain Eukaryota; kingdom Metazoa; phylum Chordata; order Ceratodontiformes; family Protopteridae; genus Protopterus; species Protopterus annectens. The sequence continues at coordinate 1,425,641,080 of NC_056726.1, forward strand.
TATCTCCGAGTTTCCTCAGTGTCCTTCCTTCGATTAGCTCAGTGTGAAATGGCAGAACACTCACAACTGAACTTCTTGGGTAACAGAAGGTTGAAACCTGAGACAGCTTTTAAGAAAGAAATCTCAAAAGAACCAATGAGGTGCTTAGTCTAAGCTGTAGTCCAGGTGACCTCAGTCAGCCAATGACCTCAAACAATTCTCTCTCATATATAAGATATATGATATATATATCAATAGGGTTCCTATCAGCAGGCCGAAGACGCATGATTTAAAATGCGTCCTGGTCGAACTGACAAAACCAAAACTACAAAACATCGAAGCGGCATGTAAGCGAATTCTTTCTCTGGGAAAGAATTTGCTTGGCTGCTTCAGTTCTTTGCCATTTTCGGCACTGTAGTGCGATCCCGGAGTTGGTATATTTAAGTAGGGGGTGTGTGGGGGAAACCCCCCCCCCCACTTCATGTCATGTTTTAATGTGCTTTCTTTTTTTTTGTTGTTGGAATTCCAAGGGAAAAAAATCGCTCTTCTGAAAGTTCGGTTTTGTAAGCTTTTGCTTATATGGGGTCAATTAATCACCATTCGCTTACCTAAGCATTTGGTGATCTATTATAGACCCTATAAATATGTATATATTACTATATATATATATATATATATATATAGTACAATGATACATAGAATTCCAACATATATCTACAGATGTCATATACATAACATACACACACAGCAACATTTATAGAGAAATCCCTGTTATACACACACACACACACACACACACACACACACACACACACACACACACACACACACACACACACATATATACATACTCACACACACACATATGTAGATATATATATATATATATATATATATATATATATATATATATATATATATACATATATATATATATATATATGTGTGTGTGTGTGTTTGTGTTTGTGTATGTGTGTGTGTGTGTGTTGGGATTAATGGATGTCCACGCATAGCCTAGGAATTCTGAGGTTATCTGCACTCACACATCAAAATAGTTGCACAAAGGAACCAAACCAAGGCTGCAATAGTACATAATCCACTCACCCACAGACCCCTGTGCCTGTGGAAGTCATCTTGTATACAAAGTTAGAACCAGAAAAACAGTATACCAAGTTAAAACCTTAAGTGAATGTGGGACTGAGCACTGATTTAGTTTTATTGTAATAGATCAAGTTTTTAGGAATATACATAGGGGTGATATGAACATCAGGCTGGAAATAAAGGAATATGAATGGATTTTGAGCATGGTGGGGGCAGATATTTTTCCTTGATTAAATCAAATGGTATCATTAAAGTCTATTCTTAAATATAAACAAATGTGCCTGCATTAGGAATTTGAATTGTGATATTTTCTTGAATAATTGTCATGCTTGTATTTTAACTTTGTGTATCAAGAATGCTACTGCTTTTAGAAGAGCATTTTCTAATTGATCTTAATTGTTTGTTAATCATTTAAT